>NC_064868.1:35079938-35379938 GCF_024139225.1 Suncus etruscus
TGTGTGTGTGTGTGTGTGTGTGTGTGTGTTTTGCATAGGCACAGTAAACTTTGAGGGAAAATAGAAAGGAAATTCCTTTGGCCTAAGAGATACAGGGTGTCTTCACCCATGATGCATACTGTCAAAAGACTGATTACAGGCTCCAAGCATGTTAGTTATCCAACCCGAAGGCCTTTTTTATGGTCCCAGAAAATGTTCTGCTCAGTCGTGGTTATTAAAGTCAGCCTTCTCTAATTAGAGATCTTGGTTAGGTATGGCAACGTGCCCTTAGATCAAATTATTTCTTCATTGTCAGGGTGTCATATGAACCCACCCTAGAGCAGGTTGGTGCCAGGGCAGCATTCGGGCCTCCCACAGTGGGAGTTTGATTCCTGGTGCTGGTACTGAAAGCTGTGCCGGTTCCAATATATAGAAAAATTTTAAATGATACCATTTTTCTTTATTAAAAGCAAAACTAAAAAATGTTGATAAAGTAACAAGTATAAATTTAATTTAATTGTTCCTTTAATACAGAATTATAAAGCAATATATTATGATAACAAGTATAAAGAAACTTAATAGAAAAGTTTAGAGTATCTTTTTACCTTGCAGATATTTCCCTCATCTGTAAATCAATTCACCCTTTAATCCAATATTATAGACCAAAACAAACATCCTGTCAGCCTCTTATTAATTCTTGACTTCACCTTTCAGCCTGTAGGGTTTGGATCATGGTGGATATCTCAACCTATCCTGTCCAAAGAAGCATTTGTCTACATAAATCTAGATTGATCCTGAGCAGTGGCTTTTTGTGGGGGGTGTATCTAAATAATTACATTCAGGATCTGCTCCACAGGTATTCTCACACGACGCAATTGGGCACAGAATGTTCATTTACAAGAAAGAATGAAACCAATGTGCAGAGAAACAGGAAAAGAGATGGACTCCTTAGTTTCTTTTAAAACCATTCCTATAGTTTGTAATTTCACATGGTTCCTGGAGCCCAGAACATAGTAGTCCTGTCACCTTTATAACACTTGAAGAGCAATAGTGTAGATTTATTGAAATTGCCATGGTTTCTGTTGCTTAGTTTCAAAAGTGTCTAATTGCTATACCTGGACTCTTCTGCTCTTCAGCTGCTACCTAATTAGTTATGGTTATCAGATTGAATAAAATGCTCCAATTTTCTGGGCACTTGCACTTTCTAAGCTTGGTAAACAAGAGCATATGTCATTTTTTATTTCTTTCAGCTGGATAAAATTTACCTCTTTTGAGTTCAATTTTCTCTACAGTGAATGAGGGGTAATTTCTTAGAGGTACTTGGGAAGATATTGCTGAGTATGTAGTATCATTTTTATTATATAGTAAATATGCTATAAATGGTAAAGGATGTTATTACTCATAATTCTGTAATTTCCCCCTTCTTATTTTTTATCATCTGACCTTCCATATAAACTTGATTTTTCTATGTGCTAAGGTGTTGAAAGTGTTTAATATAAATTAAAGATAAAAACAGATTCCCCTAAAATTCTTGCATTCTAAGGTGGCATATTTATAAGGAGATATGTGCTATCCCTTTACAGTATAATAAGAGTCAAGTTTCCAGAAGGACATGAAACTATGACAGGCTGAGTAGAATCCCAAATGTCCCGTCATTGTCAAAGAATAGATTAGAGGAGGCAGACAAAAATAACAGACGTTTCTGGACTTGAAAGACTAGAGGATAAATTCTTCATGAGGTGCTACTTGAAATCTGGTAATGTCAACCTAGGCCTGGATGTCAGGTTCCTGAAAAGTGTTAATAAACATGATGAGCCACTTATCTTATTAGGCAAGTCCCTAATCTTGCCCTTATAAAACTGGCAAAAGGTTACTGTATGGTTGACAAGCAAGTGGCCAAATGGTCTCTGACAGGCTTTCTCTCACAGCCTGTAAAATTCTTTTGATCTTTGTTGTTCCAGAGGCAAATGTTTCCACAATTTATAACTACATATCAGTTTTTTGATGCATCCAGGTTTCCATGTTCCAAACTTAGAGTGTGTCCTGGTCAACATTTGCACACACCAGCAACACAGGTTATACAGTCATAATTGTCCTAAAAGACCACCCTTGAACCCCACTATCTATTCTCTTATTCAAATCAAAATCAGCATTGAATTGTGATGGCCTTTTAGATTTGTGGCCAAATCTGGTGGTGCTCTAGTCTCATGCCTGGCTCTGTGTATAGGGATCACTCCTGGCAGTACTTGGGGGACTATATTTGTTTTTTGGAATCAAACAAGAGTTGGTGGCCTTTTAAATAAGAGTAAATACTTGTGTATCCCCAAACAAATAAAAACTAATGTAAATTCCTCTCTTTTTGTCTCTTGTAATTCAAAAGTAACTTGGCATATCTGTCACTTTGTTCCAAACATGCTGGCACTGTAACAGATATTTATGTATAAACACATGGATTTTGGTGAGTCTCTGAGTCCAGGAGTTTGTTGTAGTTGAGTATATGTGAGGCCACCTAGCCCATGGGGATCAACTACAACTCCCAGATTCATTTTGTGAGCTGCCTCCCAGAGCATTCTCTGTGACTGTCAGTGGATGCAGCTGTGGACAGTGGCAGAGACTTGAGGCAAAACCTTCCCGTGTAAAAAGTCTTCTACCTAAGGGCACCGTGCCACTGATTCTGCACCCACTCACAGCTCTATAATTCTGACTAGTGGATTCTCTCAGGGAAATTGGAGGTAACCAGTTGGTTTCCTCTTCAGCTTTTTGAGACTCTAAAAAGAAAAGTGAACTCCATTGAACTTGAACCTTCAGTCTTCACTATCCAGACTATTTCTTGAAATTCATTACTGATCCTTGACTCAGAAGGAAATGTCGACACCTGACAAGGAGAGCTTTATAGGTGTGAGTGATCCCTGCATCTCTATCAGCCCTTGGAAGCCATGAGCAATTTGTGAAGCTAAGTTTCTGTGTAGTCACTGGTTTCTTTGATGTTAAATAGAGCACAGATAAAGAACTTTCTTCTCTCTTAGAGCTGACTTACTGTTCTGAGTCAAGTTATTCCACTTAAAATATGATTTACTTGGGGCCAGGTATGTGGCTCAGTGGTAAAGCACATGCATGTGGCCAGGGCTTAATCCTTGGCACCATAATAATATATTATTTATTAAAACTTCATTTTCTGAAAAAGCAAATTTATTGAGGGTTGGTAAATATTTACTGGAAGTGATATCGCCCGTAAATATTGGAAAATACAGCAAACAACTTTATCAAGGTCTGAGAATTCAACAATCAAAATGACTGCCTCTTCATCCTTATGAAACTACCTTGTCCTTTGTCCAAAAAGGAAAAATTTCTGGTGTAAATAGTGTAAACCAAGATTAAGTCAGGTGCTGAAATAAAAATTCTGATGACACGCTAACCCAACTTATGTTTATTTACTTGTTATTGGGTTCTTTCATTTGAGCCCTAGGAAAATAGCCTAGAATTATTAATTACAGGTTAATATAGTAGCATTTTCCATTAATTTCATTCATGTCAGAACAGACATCATATCTAGGAAAAAGGATTACTTTATTTAACTGATATTTCTCATTAGTAATAATAATAATTTTCTACAAAACACTCTAATATGCATTATTTCATTTAATTCTGCAGAAATTTGATTTTGATTATGAGTTTGGGTCCAAGCTGTGATCAAAAGGAGTGTAAAATCTGAGTTGACTCATGAAATCTGCCTGACTGCTTTTCAGTGAAAATAATTGCAGCGCTTGTCATGGATGGGTGTATGTCCCAACATATTACTGTTGACATTGATATGGGTTTATCGACCATGCCCCTGTCTTCATGCTATTCCCCATTATGCATGTGCCATGGCCTGATTATTATTATATTCCCTTCCCTGTGACCTCTTTCCCTTAAGGAAGGAAATAGTGCTATGTGTGGGGATAATGTCTATACTGGTAGTCAGGTTCTTAAGTTTTATCCCTAATTTTGGCACAATTATGTATGACATTTAATTTAGAAATCAAGCATGAAGGCTAACAAGACAATCCCACGGGTGTGCAGTGTATTAAGCATGCTCATGGCGGGTGCTGAAGCACTACGGACTTGCCATCAACAAAAACAAAGGTGGTGTGAGAACTGGCAGAGAGAGAGCTCCAGAGACAGGGTCCTAGCAGGAGCTTTAGATGTGGAGGGGTACAGCCACCTCCTTAACTGGCCAAGCCAGGAAAAGATGAAAGAAATCAACTTTAAGTTGACTTTCTCCCTGGCTTCCTAGCAGCTACTGCTGACATCTCCCATTAGCTAAATGCAGCAGAATCCAATGTGCAGAGAAGTCCAAAGGTGCACAATGCAGGAATCAGCCTACTGGGGCTCTGAAAAAAAACTATTTGAGAAGGGCTTTCAGTGAGTCTAAGGGCAGATGAAACATTCCAGAAGACGTTAAATCATGATTTGATTGTTTATTGTGCAGTGACAGGCTTACTGCCATTTGCTTATTTATTTAACAGCCTTTATTTTCCATGGCCATTTGCAAATGCATAGTGGTCACTTCACTAAGAGTATTCATTTGCCATTTGGCAAATTTGCAGTAAGTGAAATCTATTTTCCTTTTATTTGGTGACTAGTTGAGAATCATAAAATATGTTTGAAAAATGAAACCATATTTTCTTGGAAAAATTGAGATTATATCTCTTTGTTTTCAAATGTCTTTTATAATAGAAGGTATTAGAAAAATGACAGACTGGTTAATATGAATTTACTGTTGATGAACTTCGAATAGTGGAAACATTGGTCTCTGAAATCCGTAACTGCTATTATTCTATTTATTATAACAAAAGCATGAGGAGTGGAAGTTCTTGGTTTTATACCTTTGAAAACTACTTTATCATTGGCCTGCTCTAGAAAAATTTCAGAGGAACAACTTCACTCTATGGGTAAAAAATTCTTACCACTTTCCCAAGGGAAGTTTTAGAGCCTTTTAACCACAAAATGATCTCTCTCTTCATTTTTCTTAGCTCCCTTTCATCTCCATGTGACACCATAGTGTTTTTTTAACCAACACTAGGAGTTGATATTTATTGTTTTGTTTGTTGTGTGAACAGAAAGGAGAAAAATATGTATTTATAAATGCTTGTTTTTATATGTTTTGAATAAATGTCTAAGAACTCCATTGGTGAATCATACCGAATTTCTGTTTATGGACTGGAGAGATAGTAAAGTAGGAAGGGTGCTTACTGTATATGCAGTCAACCTGGGTTTGAACCTCACACCACAAAAGGTGCCCCAGAGCAGTGCAAGAGTTATACTTGAGCAAAGAATTACCCAGAAAATTACCAGGTATGGCCCAATATCCAGAAAAGGAAACAGATTAGACAAATGTCTCAGAGCTTTTTTTAGGCACGTATTTAGGTACTTTTTTAAGGTACTTTATTTAGGTACTTATTTTAGGTACTTTTTTAGGTACTTACCCTCTAGTAGATTAAGAAAGGTCTGTTTATTCCTAGCTCACTAAGGAATTTGTAAACTTTTCGAGTAATGAATTAATGTCTCATTTAACTTATATGTCTATTCGGGTGATTTTTTTAAAATGTAGAGACTTTTATTACTCTCTTTTTATCTATAGTTAAGCATTATTTATAATATACTATTTTCTAACATGAAACCAACATTCAATTTTAAGGACAAAACACACTTCTGTACCTGTATAATCTGTACTATTTAGATTTTTCTTTAGATTTTTATTTTTTTTACATAATTATTTTATAAAAGAACCATGGTTTTAAAATTGTTCATGATTGAGTTTCAGTCATACGATGTACATAGTGCACATTTTCTGCCAACTATGTCCCCAGTTACTTTAATTCTCCTCATTTTACTAAATGCATATTTCTAGGATATATCTATTTAATGTATTAATGTAAGTTTTAAATTTATCAGCATAAAATTAATCATACTATAGATTATTTAAAATGTGTATGCCTATAGGAAAAGAGAGATGCAGATTTGGAAACAATTTAATAAACTAACCATGATTTATATTTTTTATGGAATTTTAGGAGTTCAGTATCACCACCTCACAATACATTTTAAAAATGCTCTCCTTTATATGTGGGATATAAAGAACCATAATGAGAGAACAAAAAATAGCTGTAGACTCTCCAAATAAGTGGAAGCAGAGATAAACGGATGGGAATATATTAAGCTGAGAAGCTTCTGCAACTCAAAGGAAATAGTGCCCAGGATACAAGTGCCATCCACTGAGTGGGAGAAACTATTCACTCAATACCCATCAGATAAGGGGCTATTATCCAAAATATACAAGGCACTGATGTAATTGTACAAGAAAAAAGCATATAATCCCATTAAAAAATGGGGAGAAGAAATGAACAGACACTTTGACAAAGAAGAAATACAAATGGCCACAAGGCACATGAAAAAAATGCTCCACATCAATAATCATTAGGGAGATGCAAATCAAAACAACTTGACGTACTATCTCATGCCACAGAGATTGGTGCACATCACAAAGAATGCTAACAAGCGGTGCTGGTAGGGATATAGAGAGAGAAAGGAATTCTTATTCACTGCCGATGGGAATGCTTTCTATTTCCACCTTATGGAAAGCGATATGGAGATTCCTCCAAAAACTGGAAATTGACCTCCCATACAATCCAGCTGTACCTCTCCTAGGGATATACCCTCGGAGCACGAAAATAAAATACAAAAATCCCTTCCTCACACCTATATTCATTGCAGCGCTATTTACAATAACCAGACTCTGGAAACAACCAAGATGCCCTTCAACAAATGAATGGATAAAGAAACTGTGGTACATATACACAATGGAATATTATACAGCCATCAGGAGGGATAAAGTCATGAAATTTTCCTATGCATGGATGTACATGGAATCTATTATGCTAAGTGAAATAAGTCAGAGGGATAGAGATAGACACAGAATAGTTTCACTTTATGGATTTTAAGAAAAATAATAGATATTTTTGCAATAATTCTCAGAGACAAAAGAGAGGAGAGCTTGAAGGTCCAGCTCAAGACATGAACCTCACCACAAAGAGTGATGAGTTTAGTTAGAGAAATAACTACATTGAGAACTATCATAACAATGTGAATGAATGAGGGAAGTAGAAAGCCTGTCTAGAGTATAGGAAGGGGTGGTGGGGAGGAGGGAGATTTAGGACATTGGTGATGGGAATGTTGCACTGGTGAAGGGTGGTGTTCTTTACATGACTGAAACCCAACCACAATCATATTTGTAATCAAAGTGTTTAAATAAAGATATTAATAATAAAAATAGCTGTCTTTGGGACCAGAGATTTAGTCTGAAGGACTAAGTTTTTATGGAGGAGGGTGTCTGGTAGGGACACTTGGGACATGGATGAAGGCAAGTGAATATTCTGGTAATATGTAGTGCTAAAAATGACATATACATGAAAGGTATAATTAACAGTATTGTAAATCCCAGTACCTCAATACAAATAGTTTTAAGATAAAGGAATCTCCACACAGTATTCTATAGAGACAACCAATATTATATAAAACATATATATATATATACCAACTGTGTTCTATAATTCCTTTTTCCCTTGCCAATACTTATTTCCAGTTTTTTATATAGGCTATTCTCATCAATGTGTTGTTGGATTTTATTAGGCTATGATTTTCATTTCCATAATAAATAGATATTTTGAACATTTTTATAGGTCTGAAGCATCTGTATGCCTTGATTAGAAAATAGTCTATGCAAGTCTTTTACTCATTTTTTGGGCCACACCCGTTTGATGCTCAAGGGTTACTCCTGGCTAAGTGCTCAGAAATCGCCCCTGGCTTGGGGGGACCATATCGGACGCCGGGGGATTGAACCGCAGTCCTTCCTTGGCTAGCGCTTGCAAGGCAGACACCTTACCTCTAGCGCTATCTTGCAGGCCCCCTTTTACTTACTTTTTGATTAGTTTTTATTGGTGAGCTATGTGAATTCTTTAGTTTGGATATTAACCCTTTGTCTGATATATAAAATGCAAATATCTCCCTCCAATTTCTGCTTTATCTTTTTGTTTCTGTGGTGGATTATTTTTTTATTGTATAAATGCTCAGCTAATTCAATACAGCTCTATTTGTTTACTCTTTAGCAGCAAACTTGAATTTCCAAGTACATTATCACTGATATCGAAACCCTGGGTGGGTATATTGCCTGTTTTTTTTTTTTTTACTACACATTTTATAATTTTGGGATTTGTATCTGTCTTTAAACCATTTTATCATTGTTTTGGGGTATTACATTGGTGATCTAGTTTCTTTCCTATTTTTTTCTTTGACTGTGGCAGTTGGTTTTCTCTATACAATTTGTTGAGAAGTCTTTCTTCCTTCATTATATTGTCTTGGCTCTTTTTTCATAGACCAGGTGTCCATATATGAGTGTATTTATTTCTGAGTTCAGTTCTCAAAATGTTTAAAATGATAATGGCAAGGGCTATAGTATCAAATATGAATAAATGGGACTATATCAAACAAAAATTTTTCTGTATGGAAAAGAACAGGCTAAAATTAGAAGACATCTACATGAATGGGCAACAATTTTTGCAATCAACACATCATATAAAGATTTTATATCTAGGATATACAAAGTACTCACAAAGGTTAACTGCACAAAACCTAAAGACCTCTTCAAAAACTTGAAAGAGCAGGGCCAGAGTGATAGCGCAGTGGTAGGGCATTTGCCTTGTACATGGCTGACCCAGGACGGACCTGGGTTTGATCCCTGGCATCCCATATGGTCCCCCAAGCTAGGACTGATTTCTGAGCACATAGCCAGGAATAAACCCTGAGCATTACCAGCTGTGCCCCCAAAAAGAAACAAAATTGGAGAGAGCAAATGAAGACACTTCTTTGAGGAAGACTAATAGATGGCCAACAGACACATGAAAAAATGTTTACCATCACTTTTTTAGGGTAATCCAAATTAAGACAGTAATGAGATATTATATTAACAGTGATGATAATACATATCAAACATAATGCGAAAAATCTCTGTTAGCAGGGATGTGGTGAGAAAGGAACTCTCTTCCACTGCTGGTGGGAATGCTGTCTGATCCAACCCCTATAGAAAATAATACGGAGAGTTCTTAGTAAATTTAAAATTGAGCTACCATATGACCAAGCAATACCTCTTTTTTATTTATGCCCAGGACAAAAAGACATTCATCCGAAAGGCTATGCACACTGCTATTAATTGCAGCATTCAATACAATAGCCAAGACTTGGAATCAACCAAGATGCCCAGCAACAGATAAGTCAATCATGAAGATGCGGTACATATATAAAAATGGAATACTATATAGTTATAAGACATGATGCAGTCATGCAATTTGCTGCTACATTATGGAACTGGAAGGTATTATGCTAAATGAAGCAAGCCATAATAAGGATAAATACAAAATGGTATCACTTATATGTGGTATTTAGAATAACTGCATGAAGAAATGCAAATGGTAGTTGTCTCAAACACCCTTGGTCCCAGAGTATAGAGAGGAGGAAAGAAACTGAATTTGAAGGGGAGAAACACAAATATGAAAGGATGGAGGCCAAGGACCAACTGATCTCAGGTGCATTGATAGTGTTAGAAAAGGACTGAACTAAATATCCAAGTCAAATGCAACAAGAATGGAATTAAGAGACTCAAACTTTAACAATCTAAACTTAAATGGGCCTGTTATATTGGCATCCTGGGACACCGTGGGAATAAGGAATGCATTTGGGGAACTTTGGTGGAGGGAGGTCAACACTGATCATGGGATTGGCCTTGATTCATTGTATGTCTGAAACCCAACTATGAAGGACTTTGTAAATCGCAATGGTTTTAATAAAATAAAATATCTAAGAATAATAATTCATCTGCTGAAATGGCTTAGCAGATGTAACTTTAGAACTGATTTTAAATTAATCTGAGAGTAGATATTAAGTAAAGAAAGAATGATACTTTCAAATTTAAACTTCAGAGGGACATACATGTTTTCAGAGGACAAGTGGTTCTGTCAGTAGTTAGAGGTGAATACAGAACTGACATCAGATTTTTAGATGGTTTCTCCCAAAAATCATTATGCTGTAAAGAGCAGCATAACACCATGAAATGCAGGGAATGAATAAAATTGCATAGCCCCAAATGTAATTTGGAGAATCCAGATATCAGGTGGTGTTGAGTGAAGAAAATCAAAGTCTGATCATGGGCAGAAAAGAGAGTTTGAAGAATTAAATCTTGGGTATTTCGCTGGTGAGTGTGTCTGCTCTGAGTCACTCTGATTGCTGACCTCACAGAAGAAGCATGTAGTAGGGCCTTGGGTGTTTACATTCAGAAAAACTGCTTGGTGGTAATAGAGGCAGCCAAGCGGCAGATAATTTCTGCTCAGGTTCTTAGTGATTGCCATTTGGAGTATTGCTAAAATCTGTTGAATTCTGGTCTTGTCACCAGTCAGCATATAAAACTGGTTTATGAGGTGTCATCTGGGCAATCCCAGGGAAATAGATGTTCCTGTTAACAAATACCTTCAGTAGCAATAGCACAGTGGGTAGGGCATTTTACCTTACACAAAGCCCACCCAGGTTAGGTCCCTGCCATCTCCTATGGTTCCTCGAGCCCCACCAGCAGTGATCCCTGAATACTGAGCCAGGAGTGATCCTTGAGCACACCAGGTGTGGCCTCCAAAACAAACAAACAAACAAACAACAACAAAAAAAACACAGAAAAAGTCAGCATAAAATTTTGTCACACTAGTAGCCATCCTATTCCCTTCCCTCTGCCTCTAAGACCCCATCATTTCCCTCTTTTTTTTTAAAGAATATTAATTTTTTGGTTTTGGTTTTGTGACACACCCGGTGATGCGCAGGGATTACTCCTGTCTATGCACTCAGAAATCACTCCTGACTAGGGGAACTGTATAGGACACCCAGGAATCAAACTATGGTCCGTCCTAGGTCAGCCGTGTTCAAGGCAAATGCCCTACCACTGCTCAACTGCTCTGGCCCCTGTGTGTGAAGAGCACACACAGGTAATCACATAACATGACTCATTGCAATGTGGAGCAGAAACACCTTTGAGGTCTGGGGAGAAACACAGAGGCTGAAGTGGAAGTGGGCTGAAGTAGTAACTGGTCTGCTTTGACCTGCGGTAGCAGGAGATTTAAGGGTTTGAGCTTTCAAGGGAGGAGAGGGTGCAGAGAGACCAGTGGAAGCTTTGAACAGTAAGTTGGCCTAAAGCTCTTCAATGAAGTACAAATCTCCAGGACAATGTCTAGCACTAGGCTCTTTTTGAAGCATCCAGGAAAAGCACAGACATGGTCAGGACCATTGCCCAGTTGTCAGATGGGAAGGGAGCTTAGCTCTGTGCTATGACCATCCCTGATTCTGCTCTACTTCTGTTCTTTTGCCAACATTTCCTTTTTAAGGAGATTTTTGGGAACAAACAGGAAGTTACGTGAAGGTCCCTCAAGCTCATGGGTTTCAGTGTCAATCCATAGCTGGTGTAAAATGACCAAGTGGGCCAGATTAACCTTCCCTGCAAGTGGCTCCTGCTTGTTTTGAGCCACAATGACAAGTTAGGAAGCAAAATGTGAACCAATTGTCCTGTGTCTACTGGTTTGTGGCTGAAGAAAAGAGGAAGGTATGGTTAAATGGAATATTTTCAGGTTAAGATTCACCCTGTACCTGTTTTTTATCCTTTTTTTTTTTGTGGTTTTTGGGTCACACCCGGCAGTGCTCAGGGGTTATTCCTGGCTCCAGGCTCAGAAATTGCTCCTGGCAGGCACGGGGGACCATATGGGATGCCGGGATTCGAACCGATGACCTCCTGCATGAAAGGCAAACGCTTTACCCCCATGCTATCTCTCCGGCCCCATGTTTTTTATCCTTTTTGATAGAGTAGAAAAATATCTTAATATGGTGCTCAGAGATATGGTAGACTGTGAGTTTGATCAGTACTTTGTATATAGTTCTTTAAATAAAAATATTTTAAAATAATTTAAATTCCCCAAGAGTTCCCTTTTAAGGGTATATACACATAATTATTCATTGCTTAATGAGTATAATATCTAAGATATGAAATCAACCTCAGTGTCGAATGACAGATGACTGAATTATGAAGATGTGGTGTATATACACAATGGAATAAAATGCAGCTGCAAGTAATGACAAAATTATGCAATTTGTTGAAACCTGGTTGGAACTAGAAAATATGTTGAGTGAAGAAAGCCAGAAGAAAAAAGACAAACACAAGATGACACCACATATTTGTGGAATATAAAACAATTGGATGAGAAAATGTAATGTAGTAAAGGGGGGGACCCTTAATCACCCTTTACCAAAATTTAGGGAGAAGCACAAAGAAAGAAAGAGATCAAAGCAGGAATTAAGGTGAGAAAGGGATATAATGGGGAATCCTAATGGCACCAACATTTTCTGCTCCTTCCTCAGTGAAGTAGCCACAGAATCCAGAGAAGATCTTTATCTTCTAAGTGACTAAATGCTCACTCTACCCCGAGTGCTAGTGGAGGCTTTTCTACTCCCTAAGCATCAATAAAACCTCCTGTCTCCAGAAGAAAATAAACCAAAACAACACTGGAAGGAAGATGAGAAAGGAAAGTAATAGGGAAACAGTGGTCAAGGCTCCGATTATTTGGGGGATACTGAGAGTGGTATAGCTAAACATCCAAAGCACAGACTCAACAACACTGAAAGCATAAGATCTAAGATGAAACTATTGAATTTTAATGTGCCTGCCAAGGTGGCAGGTAGGGAGTCAGGGAAGTTGGTTGGGGAGGATGGGAGATCTCAGATTATAAGAGCACTAATGATGGGAATTGACACTGGTGGTTGGATTGGTGTTTAGATAGTATATATCTAAAACTCAATTGTCAATAATGTTGTAATCTGTGATTCTTTAATCAAATGAAAAATTAAAGAAACAAAATTTCAGTTAACAATGTAATTTCTCATCTATAATTCAAATGTTTTTATCTGGACATTTTGTTTTAGTAAGTTCTATCATCAAAAGAAGTTGGAAAGTTATCTAGTATAAAATCTAAATTCTATTTTTTAATATTTAACTTCTATAAGATTAGAAGCAGATGTAGTGTCTTAAGATAATCAGTTTTTATTATAACTTGCTTCATATTATTGTTTTATTATAATACATTAAATAATATTTTAAAAAGTGTCCGATGTTGTAAGTAAAAAATAAATTGCTTTTTAAGTTTAGTGCTATAATCACAGGACTTCATATATTGTAAGAATAATAATATTGGTCTACAGAATGCTTATTCTGACAAAATTTGGGGTTGACCATTCATTCCCGTTAAAATTTACTAGAGGAGATACATATATATACATATATGTATATATGTATATATACTTATATTAGTTTTACTAAACTTTACTTTTATGAAATAAAGGTAAGTTGATTCTTAAAATGAGAATAAAAAGTTCCTGTTAAAATGGACAGAATAAGAATAATATAATAATTTCATTGAAGTTTCTATACATTGGCATTCTTCTCTATAAACCCCTGTTCTGGTCATATGAAATGCTGTTTTAGAAGTGGTTATGTTGATGTGGATAATTTCTTTATTCACAGCTATGTTTTATAAATGCTGCCTTCACTTGATTTTAAATGTGATTTTCCTTTTTTGTTATATGTGTAATTTTGAGGTCACTTATGAATCAAAAACTACACATTTATAATTTAATGTCTGGATTTATAGATCCCTGACTCTTCATTAAGTTTGTGATTTATAAACAATGAACCAGAGTCTCAGTTGATAGATGTGGGATCTTCTGCTGGATTTATTCACTCTAACCAAGAGCCCTGTTGTAAATCATTGTCACGTTTGCAAATGTCCCCATTAGTCAGGGCTTTTGCTGCCTGATTTGAAAACACCTTCTCTCTTTACTATTTAGGACTGATTTATCTTTTAAATATACTGCATTTTCTGATAATTTGTTACTACCAAGTACTGATTTATAAGGACAATGCAATACATTTTATGACATAAATTTTAAAGACTTTATGTACAACAGATTTTTGAAAGCTTTATGGCTGGAAAACAATTCTCAGACACATGAAGTAATTTTTACTTATAGCATCTCACAAAGGTAAACATGCAGTACTAGCCAGGAATGTTTGTTTGTCTAAACTGCCTCTCCACCCTCTGCATTAAAGACTGTTCTTTAAAACAAGTGCATAGATTTCTTGCCTATATCTAAGGAGACTTCCAAGGACAAAGAAATATTAGTGTCTAATTTGAATAGGTCACGTGATACTGTGTACTAAGCCTCTGGTTGAATTGAGAGGGAAGGACAGAACAGGAAGTTGTTATCTGAATTCTTTTTCAGTCTGCTTTTCTTCTGCTGGAGATAAACTGGTGTTTATTTGAACTTAAATCCTCTGCTTGAGAAGCTCAGAACGCTTGCTGGAAAGCCTGTTAATTACATATTTGTTGAAGTAATTTATTGTTTCCCTGGCTAAAGGCTGAGTGGTTTGTGCTTATCTGTTTTATGCCCTTGTCTACTGACGTCTAAGGACTGCCCACTGCCAGAGAGAATTGCTCTTAGAGGGGATTAAGGCAAGGCCTGAGGGCGTTGAGTAAGCATTTTAGAAAGTTACTTTTCTAGAAGGTGTTATGCACAATAGAGATCGATAGTTTTCTTCTTACTTATATTCAATTCTAGTTGTGCAATTCACTTAGGTTTTGGTGGTTCTGGTTTAAATTTTTGGAGCATGTGATTTAGATCTAGATCTACCTATCTCTATATGTATATGTGTGTAATAGAGCTTCTTAACTACCAAGATTATAAATTACTGAATTTCCAAGAGCTGAAAGTGGACAATTACAGACATAGATATTCTAAAATTGTCTACCAACAGTAAATAAAAATCAATACCCTATTGTTTTTAAATACACCTCTGAAATTTGAAGCAACTGAAAACTTTTTGCAAGGCAAAATGGTACGATTTGTAACATATTAATTTGATTTGAGGATAAGCCATTTTTAATGTCTTTATTTAATCACCATGATTCCAAGCATGTTTGTAGTTGGGTTTCAGTCATAAACAGAATATCACCCTTCACAAGTGCAATATTCCTACCACCAATGCTCCCCTCCCCCACCCCTGCCAGTATTCACGACAGGCATTCTACTTCTCTCATTCTTTAACATTTCCATGCTAGTTGTTAGTGTAGTTATTTTCATAACATCATTCACCATTCTTTGTGGTGAGGTTCAAATTTTGAGCCTTCCAGCCCGTAACTCTATTGTCTCTGGGCCTTATTACAGTAATGTCTTTAATTTTTCTCAAGACCCATAGAGGAGTGAGACTTATTTCAGTCAACATAATAGATCCATGTACATCCATGTATAGGAAAATTTCATAACTTCATCTCTCCTGATCGCTGCATAATATTCCATTGTGTATATGTACCACAGTTTATTTAGCAAATCATCTGTTGATGGGTGTCTTGGTTGTTTCCAGAGTCTTCCTGTGTAAATAGCACTGCAATGAATATAGGTGTGAAGAAGGGATATTTGTATTGTATTTTTGTGTTCCTAGGGTATATCCCTAGGAGTGAAATAGCTGGATCATATGGGAGCTCAATTTCCAGTTGTTGGAGGAATCGCCATATTGTTTTCCATAAAAGTTGGACTAGACTGCATTCCCACCAGCAGTGAATAAGAGTTCCTTTCTCTCCACATCCCCACCAGCACTTACTGTTCTTGTTCTTTGTAATGTGCGCCAGTCTCTGTGGCATGAGATGGTACTTTATTGTAGTTTTGATTTGCATCTCCTTGATGATTAGTGATGTGGAACATTTTTTATGTGTCTTTTGGAATTTTGGAAATTCTACAATTTTTTTAAGGCTCCTTCATAAAATTGAAGAAACAGGAACACTTCCAAATAGTTTCTATGAAGCCAACATCACCTTGATACCAAAACCAGAGATGCTGCCAAAAAAGAAAATTACAGACCAATATCCCTGATGAACACAGAAGAAAAGATACTCAACAAAATTCTGGAAAACAGGATCCAATGAATCATCAAGAAGGTCATTCATCATGACCAAGTAGGTTTCATCCCAGGAATGAAAGGATGGTTTAATATCTGTAAATCAATCAACATAATACATCATATCAACAAAACGAAAAACAAAAATCATATGATCATATCATTAGATGCAGAGAAAGCATCCAATAAGGTCCAACACCCATTCTTGATAAAAACCCTCATCAAGATGGGAATGAAAGGAACTTTTCTCAATATAGTCAAGGCCATCTACTACAAGCCAATGACAAATATTATTCTCAATGGAGAATAACTAAAGGCCTTTTCCCTAAAATCTGGTACAAGACAAGGCTGCCCTCTCTTACCACTTCTATTCAACATAGTACTAGAAGTACTTGCCATAGCTTTAGGCAAGAAAAAGATATCAAGGGCATACAGATAAGGGAGAAGTCAAGCTTTCACTGTTTGTAGATGACATAATATTTAGAAAACCTTAAAGACTCTGCCAAAAAAGTTTCTAGAAACAATAGATTCATATAGCAAAGTGGCAGACCACAAAATTAACATGCAAAAGTTAATGGTCTTCATGAGACAGGAGTGGTGGCACAGGCCATGCAGCATCTACCTTGTGTGGTAGCCTAGGACGAACCACAGTTTGATTCCCCAGTGTCCTATATGGTCCCCCAAGCCAGGAGTGATTTTTGAGCACATAGCCAGGAATAACCCCTGAGCGTCACTGAGTGTGGCCAAAACACTAAAAATAGCCTTCTTATACACCAATAATGATAGAGAAGAAATGTAAATTTAAAAAATCCCATTCAAATTAGTGCCCCACAAACTCAAATATCTTGGGGTCAACTTAACTAGAAGTCAAGGACCTATACAAAGAAAACAACAAAAACCTGTTTCAAGAAATAACATAGGACACAACAAAATGGATACACATACCCTGCTCATGGACTGGCAGGATTAATATAATTAAAATGGCAATGCTCCACAAAGCATTGTACAGATTTAATGCAATCTTTCTAAAGATACCCATGACATTCTTCAAATAAATGTATCAAACACTCCTGAAATTCATTTGGAACAATAAACACCCACGAATAGCTAAAGCAATGCTTGGGAAAAGGAATATGAGAGGCATTACTTTTCCCAATTTTAAACTGTATTACTTAGCAATAGTTATCAAAACAGCATGGTATTGGAATAAAGACAGACCCTCAGATCAGTGTGGTAGACTTGAGTATTCAGAGAATTCTCCCCAGACATAAAATTAATTATATTATATATACATAATGTTTGATAAAAGGGGAAAAATCCAAAGTGGAGCAAGGAAAGCCTCTTCAACAAGTGTTGTTGGCACAACTATTTAGCCACTTGCAAAAAGGCAAACCCATCTAACACCATGCACAAAGATCAAATCCAAATGGTTTAAAGACCTTGATATTAGGCCTGAAACCATAGGTATATAGAACAATATGTAGGTAAAATACTCCACAAACAAGTGAAAACAGAGATAAACACATGGGACAATATTAAGTTGAGAAGCTTCTTCTCAAAGAAAGTTGGTAGTGCCTAGGATAAAAGCCACCCACAGAATGGGAGAAACTATTCATTCACCCAATACCCAGCAGACAATATTATCTTATCAAAAATATACAAGGTACTGACAGAACTTAATAAGAAAAAAATATATATCCCCATCAAAATTGGAGAGAAGAAATGAACAGACACTTTCTCAAAGAAGAAATACAAATGGAGAAACCATTTTTTAAATAAATAATTTTAACAGTAGATTATTTTGGGTGTCATACCTGGCTGCATTCAAGAGTTACTACTGGCTCTGTACTCAGAAGTCGCTCCTGCCAGGCTCAGGGAATCATATGGGATACTGGGATTCAAACCGGAGTCTGTCCTGTGTTGGCTGCGTGCAAGGCCCAACAGTACATTTTTAGGACTATTTCATAGGACTTCCTTTTTATATTTTGGTA
Organism: Suncus etruscus; assembly: GCF_024139225.1. Taxonomy (NCBI): domain Eukaryota; kingdom Metazoa; phylum Chordata; class Mammalia; order Eulipotyphla; family Soricidae; genus Suncus; species Suncus etruscus. The sequence goes on from NC_064868.1 coordinate 35,097,975, forward strand.
TTTGGAGAGGCCACACCAAGCAGTGGTTGGTGCTTACACACCTGGTTCTGTATTCTGGCTATACATTCAGGAATCACTCTTGGTGAGATTGAGAAATCTGATGCTCAGGGATAGAACTTGGGTCAGCTGGGTACAAAGTAAGTGGCTTAACTTCTGTACTCCTCCCCTTCACGTTGTTATTAAGGACTTCTTTAATCTTTAAGTGGACATTTGAACTAGACCTGGGCACATGCAGGAAATTACATAATTATGTATATGGAGGGACTTAAGGAATGGGAACTCAAGGAAGAAGGGTAGGAAACAATAAAAAACAATCCAATAAAGAGTCCATGATTTTTATGGATATAGTGAGCTTCACCTAGATTCTCCTTTATAGTAGCTGTATAAATCACTGTAAGTCACATCAAGCTCTTGGTTCTTCATTTTTATATAGAGACTTGTTTAACAAATATATGTTAAGTGCCTGTTACTTGCTAGGTATTTTAAAAACTATTAAGGAATAAGTGAGCAATTAAGTCATTGTCAACCTCATATAATTAAAGTTCAAAAGAGAAGATAGACATATATGTCATACATATAAGACATTATAAGGCCACGCATGATAGAAAAAAAATTGAACAAATACTGTACAAGAGAAAAAATGATCTAAAACTCCTTTATTACTGACAGTAGTGATTTTTCCATAGATACTTATAAATTAGTAAGGAGTAATAATAAAAGTAGTAGTAAATGTAATAAGATTAGAGTACTTATTCCATTTATTTCACACACACTCTTGGCGACCTTAAGGGCATAGCTCTCACTACTTTTATCTAAATACTTTTGCAAAGTCATGCTATTTTAATAGCTATTCTATAGGGATAATTGCTATTTTCAAAAAAGTAAAAGGAAAATAAAATTAACTTGAAGTGATATTAAAGGAAAAAAACTATGAGGGATTATAGCTATTATTTACATTTCTTTGCAGGTAAGAAAAACATGAAAACTAATCATATTAATATGTTATGTTTTAAAATGTGCAGAATTTGACAGCATAATAAAGGTCTCAATTTTCTATTTTAAACAGGATTTTAATAAAAATACAACCATGGTATTAAGTTCCCAAGGAGCCAAGAAGTGCTGTTATTTTATATCAGGTCATCGAGTTGGATTTAAGTATATCAATGATATTCAAGAGTTTCAAAGATTTGTAGCACTACTTCCTCTTTCTTCACTGGATTGTTAGAGATAAGCTTGTCTTCTGATTTTGCCTTACACAGTATTCCTCAGTGCCTTGGGGAATAAGTTGGTAATGCATTGGTTTCCTCAAACTTGGGTGTTTTCCAAACTTGATCACCATTTGACTTTGATCATTAAGAGGATAAACCTAATTATTATATTTAAAAATGTAATTCTATTTTTCATAGGCATAGAGAAAATTTCTTAATAACATTTTTTGAGAAAAGACAATAAGCCTTTGCTTCACCTTGAAAATAGAAATTTTCCAAGGGGCTGGAACTTGTGGGCAGAGCACTTACTTGCATGTGGGGTGACCTCACTAACCCATATTGTCCCTGAGCACCTCTAGGAGCAATTTCTGAGTGCATAGTTGGGAGTAATCTCTGAAAACCTTCAAGAGTGGTCAAAACAAAACAAAATAAAAGTATCTTCAGCATAAAATATCCTCTACATCTAAATATATTTTACATAAAATTAAACCAAATATGTTTTATACCTAAAGTTCTTCTGGACTGGTCTTCAATTAAGGCCACAATTAAATACAGACATTTAAAGCACTCATTTCCTTTATATACAATATTACCTTTATGTTTTTTCTGCATTAAGTGTATTTATTATACAAGGATTATTGGACATAATTGTTCAAACATAAGCAACAAAACAGAATTACAAAAATAATAAAAAAAATAGTAGCAAGGACGACCTTTTTGAAAAAAAATAATCTGCTATAAGGCTGCCAAGTGAGTATGAGAAATTCACTGCTTTCTGCAAATCTAAGAAGAGAAAAGTCATTTTTAATTATTCATTACACTGATGCTCAGAAATATAAAATAGGGTCATCTTATTTTATGAGAATTTAATTTAATTTATATGCTGTCCTCTACTCCCTTTCCCAAGAGGCTAGTTTATCTATAGATCTGTGTGAAAAATAGCAGCTTTCTCTCTTCCATTAGCATTTCTTCCTGCCACATCTCATATACCCCATGTCTGGCCTAGTGACATCAGATTCATTTCAATTCAAGGCCACGACTTCTAATGAAAGAAAAACAGGGTTATTAACAGAATGATGCCCGACTTCAGATAAGATGCTTGTGGCACTAATGTGCTTGTGTGTCTTGCTAAACATTTTAGTAAGAAAGTTCAGTTAATTCATGGAAAGATGTCTTTCTTAAATGCATGGATGATGGAGAAATGGAAGTCAGCTAATATGATAGATGACAGAATCAAGCAAGTGTCAAGAAAATCTTGAAAAGCTAAATATATGAGATAAAATTAGCAAGATGATGCTTTAATATCTTCTAAGAATATATATGTAGTTCTTAACTTTGTATAAAAATTATGCACAAAAACTAGTTGAGGGGTCAGAGTGGTGGCACAGCCGTAGGGCATTTACCTTGTAAGCGGCTGACCTAGGACAGATCACGGTTCGATCCCCAGCCTCCCATATAGTCCCCCAAGCCAGGAGCAGTTTCTGAGGGGTTCCTGAGCATCACCAGGTGTGGCCCAAAAACCAAACCAAAACAACAACAACAAAAACCAGTTGATAAGTAGTGATAATATAAAAACAATGGCAACATCAATAATAACAGCAGTATTGGCACAAAAGAACTGTTAAGTTTTAGTTGACTTCAAGTTTCATATGAGTCCCTGATTTCAAGTCCACTGACATGAAACTCAATTTTGGAAAATGTGATGATGCTATAACATAGTAGCCTTTGAATTATGAAATACATTATAGAAACCCCCTAGTAGGAAGGTCTTTTCATCCTTTTCATTTCTGATCTCCTGGATCATTCATATCTTATTTGTGTAAGGGAATCAGTAGAGTTGAATACAACTATATAAGAGAAGTTATGATTTTATCTTTTCCCATAATATCCTGATTTACTAAAAAGCCTCACATTAGTCATCTAAAATTGGGATTTAGTGCCATTTTCAGGTGTTCAGAATATATTTGATGGTGCACATTAAAGACCCAAGTGCTATCAAATAATCTTCTAAAATAATGTATTTTATAGGTTTCTCCTAAATAGGAACATATAACAATTTTATTGTAAAGAAAAACAGCATTTGTACAGACATATGCAATCTTAGAGGAATATAAATTGATACAAGGCAACTCAATTCAAGATAAAATTAAAAATTTTCTCAATGACCATGATTTTTTTAAAGATATTAATTTTTAGTTTGCTTTTTTTTAGTGTAAAGAATCATGATCAACACTGTTCTTCATAGTTGACTTTTAGACATACAATGCTCCACCACCAATCCAACCACCATTGCCAACCACCAATGCTCAGATTCTTTTTCATATATCTCCATGTCAGATTACCGTTCTGGCAGGCACCTTTTTATGTTTGGGTCTCATGTTTTAAATGGTACTGACTCTTTGGTTTGAATATTTACCTCTGTCCTTCCTTAACACCACCAGTGTACCTGAATTATCTTGTCCCATGTGGACCCCCATTATTTTATATTTGCTCTTCGCATCCACTCTATTACTTTCCTTCACCTCACTAAACTCTGGTGCCAAGACTTTTCTAGGAAATCATAATTTAAGCCATTACATTCCCTCATGCACATATAAATGATATCACCATTCTGTATTTATCCTTATTCTGTCTTACTTCATTTAACATGCTATCTTCCAGTTCCATTCATGTTGCAGTTAATTGTATGGTTGCCTCATTCTTATAGGTATGTAGTATTTCACTGTGTATATGCACTACATCTTCATGATCAATTCATTCTATATCATATATGTTCGTTGATTCGAGCTATAAGCTATTGCACTGAGTGCTGCAATAAATATTAGTGTACATACATTCTGTTGAATGAATGTTTTTCTTTTCTGGGAATAGCTCAATTCTGAGTTTACTGAGAACCCTCTCAACTGCTTTCTGTACAGGTTAGACCAGACAACATTCTCACCAGCAATGGATAAGGGTTTCTTTTTCACTACATCCTTGACAACACAAATTGCTTTCAGTATTTTTGATATGTGCCATCCTCACTTGTACAAGATATCTCATTGTCATCTTGACTTTTATTTCTCTAATGATAAGTGATGATGAACATTTTAATGTGCTTATTGGCCATATGTTTTTCTTCCTTAGAGACGTGGCTGTTCATTTTATCTCCCCATTTTTCTTTTTTGATTTTTGGTTTTTGGGCCACACCCAGTGATGCTCAGGGGTTACTCCTAGCTATGAGCTTAGAAATTGATCCTAGCTTTGGGGACCATATGGGACTCAAGGGGATCGAAGCACGGTCCATCCTAGGCTAGTGCATGCAAGGCAAACACCTTACTGCTTGTGCCACAACACTGACCCCTAATCTCCCCATTTTGATGACACTTTCAGATTTTTTGGTTAATATTTGTGAGTACTTTATATATCCTGATTATCAACCTTTTATCTGATGTGTTGAGTGCAAATATATTCTCTTACTTGGTTAGCTGTCTTTTAGTTATAGTCTTAGTCCTTGTTTCTTTTGTTATACAGAAACTTATGTTTTTATTATAAAGCCTTTGCCATTGGCAGCATACTATTGAAGACTACTTTGAGAATTATGTTTAAGACCATGATTCTGATAAAGCATTTTTACTTCCATTATTTTTCCTATTGAATTATTCAAAGAAATTCACAAAGTTATATGTATAAAAGTTGAATTTCTTGGTTTTTAGATTCTGTTTTAGTGTACCCAGTGGTCCTCAGTGTTTATACCTGGCTCAACACGGGTGGTGCTGGGGGACCATATGGGATGCCAGAGATCAAACCCAGGTCAACCACATGCAAGACCCAATTTTCTATACTATCTCTGCCTCTCCCTGTATTTTTATAATTTTTATAAGTCATTGTGAAATTCCTTAGAAATTTATCCATAATGAAATGGCTCCAAATTTTTAACAAACCACAGTCTATGAGTAGTATGGAGTACTATGTACTTGCTAAAAGCAATGAGTTTTTATTAATGAGGAAAGATATATGTAAAAATTTCTTGCTACAAATACAGTAAAAATGATTCCATATTTGCAAAATTAACTTTAGAGTGTTTACATGTGCCTATGCGTATTCCTAAAATCAGTTTCTTCAAACATACATATTTATTTTCATATGTGTTGTAAGAAGTTGTAATCGACCAAAATTCCCTATCTTGTAAATCCTGAAATATGTTAGTTACTTCATGACTTTATCTGTTTATTTCTAGAGTACAGAGTTAGAAAAATCTTAATGAAAAGAAGTTATAAAAATTGAGTTATATTTAAATTACTGAAAGAAGAAAATTCCAAGTGTTCAACAATATAGACGAACTTTCTTATTACTCATTCACAGTTGCTCATATTCACTAATGGTTACTTCTCTTTATTTTTCTTTTATTCCTATAAGTTATAATGATCATTATATGGAGGGTCAGACACTGATAGTTTTGAATATATTCAAATGACCTTGATATTTCTTTTTCTAAATTTTCCTCCTAAATGCATAAATTTTGTTCTTTTCTGAGCTCTATCCCTTTTCTCCATTAAATGACCATTTTTACAGAAGTGAAATCTAAGATCCAGAACTTAAATATGAAAATTGTTTACAACTTTTTATCTAGTTGAAATAATAAACATATTTTATTGTGGGTCTAAGAAAGTGGGAAGTCCACTAAACCTTCATTGATTCTGGAAATTATTGAGCCTGACAGGTAGGCTAGGTCATCTTGTAATAATGTTCTTATTTGAGGTTCAGGTACACAGGGTCTTATTCTTTTCTGCTCTGCTTCTGTATCTCCTTTGGTAGGGATCATAGGAAGATTTTGCTAGGTCAGAAAAGAAAATGGTAATTTGTGGTCCCTGGCACAGCACCAGAGTAAAAGCATTCTTTAATAGAATCTTAAATACTTGTTTACCAATAAGCATTGGTTTGTCATAGGGCACCTTATACAAAGTCAGAGTGTAAAGTGGTGGCCTTACACATAATAGTACTTTTTTCTTGTTTTTTTTTTGGGGGGGGGTGGGATGGGAAGGGGGTTATACCTAGAGGTGCTCAGGGAATACTCCTGGCTATGTGCTCAGAAATCGCCCCTTGCATGCTCAGGATGCCAAGATTCAAATCACCATTTGTACTGGGATGATTCAGTGCAAGCAAATATCTTACCACTGTACTATCACTCGAGCATCCATAGTAGTACATTTATATAAGAATTTCTTTGTATTTGATACAGCATAGCCAGCAGTAAAATTGGGTCATAAATAGTAAATATAAAAATGTAAATCTTATATGCAAACATTCATCTTAAAATGTGTTTTGTTGTTCCTCATGTCAAATTATAAATTATGAGTTTGTGTATCAAAGAGGTCTGAGAAAATTACCAAATGTGTTATTTTTGTTTGGTTTTGGTTTTTGGGGGGCCACACCGGGTGATGCTCAGGGGTTACTCCTGACTATGCTTTCAGAAATCGCTTCTGACTTGGGTGACCAATTGGGACGCCGGGGATCGAACCATGGTCCATCCTAGGTTAGCTCGGGCAAGGCAGACGCCTTACCCCTTGCGCCACCTCTCCAGCCCCGTTTTGTTTTTTAATTTTTATTGTGGCCAAAGTGAATTACAAATCTTTCACAGTAATATTTAAGGTACATAGTGACAGTGAATCAGGGGCATTCCCACCACCAGTGTTGTCCTACCTCTACCCCCAAATGTGTTTTAAAGTCATTTTGTCAAAAGCAAATGTGCATTGCAGTATATAATACATTAATTTTTCTCTCCATAATTTTTTGTTTTTCCTTTTCACATGTAAGAAATAACCATAATGCCTGTACATCTTAGAGAAAAATTATTGGGGTTTATTAACCTTTCCTTTTGGGCTTCTTTACATCTTATAGAGATATTATGCTTATAGAGATATCAGGGCTGCCATGCCCTCCTCAAGAAACACTAATACCATTTTCATCCATTTTGTTAAACCTTTGGAAATTCCAAGCTTCCTGCCATGAGTTTTCCTTATTTTGATAGAAGCCACAATATATCCCAGGAATATATCATGTATTGAGTCTGATATGTTTGGACTTTTATACAAGCCACCATTCAGTAAAGGATTTACATGCACATCCAGCTGTTACACTCACAAACCCTTGTGAGTATATGCCTCAGCTAAGTTTACCTAGGCTAGTAATTTTTATAGGATTTAAGATTATGTCCTAGTCACCTGAGTTAAGAAAACGTGGAATGCACAATGCACTGTCTTCTCCTTAGGCCTCAAAAATTTCCCCTAGGCCCTGCTATAGAACCTGGGGGAAATTGGAATGAAGTAGTTTATTATGAAGAATTGTTTTTCTATTTAAAGGAGACTGCTCCTGTAAAGTCAACAAAGAGACTTTAAAAACATTTTAAAGTAAACTTTAATAGTCAGGAACTGCCAACAACTTAAATGCCTATGTATTTGTAACACATAACAATGTACAAATAATTTTAGTAACAGTATATTCAGCAAACAAAATACTGTAAGAAATAAACAACCTATTGATGTTCTCAACAACATTGACTTATTGATAAACTTGATAGAATTGTGCTTACAAAAATTGCAGGCAAAATAATTCTATCAAATATAACATATAGGATATATGTTATAACATATAACATAATATAGGATTCTACCTAGAACATTCAAATTAATGCACACTGAACTAAAACTAAGTAATGGTGCATAGACATCAGGAATCTACTAGGAATAAAAGCAAGAGATTACTAAAACTCATGAAAACTTTAAAAGCATTTGCAGTAGTGAAGATTAAACCAAGTGCCTCATATGCATTAGGCAACTGCTTTATTGCTGATATACATCCCTAGATTGATGTGCCAAAAAGTCGTTAGCTTAATATGGTTACGGTGTTATACATATACTCAAAGGATCGGAGTGCATGTTTTGTGTTACGGCTCTGATTTGGTGCTCAGCACTGCATGGTCCTAAGCACCACTGCAACAAATCTCCAACCAATGACCACTAAGGGTGGTCATAAAAAGAAGCATGCGCAGTTTAACATGTTAAATTTGTAGAACAGAGCTATTAAAAGATAAATGGTTCAAAAAATCTTTATCACATTTTCCCTTAGATTATAAACTCTTCCTATATTGAGTGGCCAACTCACCTCACATAAATAGTACTATATCACTGTGCTATTTGGAGAACAATTAGGACCAAGTCCATCTGAACAATAGCACAATTGCAAAAATTGTATGGTAGGCTGCAGGATCCCTCTTCTCTGCCTGTCAGTGTTCATCGCTACCTGTACATGTATGTGCATAAAGTTGACAGTCAAGCATTTATCAGAATACAGAAAACAAGAACTTTCTATTTTTTGGTACTTGGACCACACCTATTTTAGGGGTTACAACTGGCAGACTTGGGGGAACATATTGGATGCCAGGATCAAAACTGAAATGGTCTCATGCAAGAAGGCTAATGCCCTACCTACTATGCTATAGCTCCTGTCCCCAGAAGAACTTTTGATTAGCATTCTTCAACAACCAGTGGGTATAGTACTAATTTTCAGGTGTAGAGTAGTTTAAAACCATTGGAATTTATTTCTATTTTGGTTCTTAATTAAAGTTTCACAGTTTAGTATGTAAGACAATTGTATCTCATCCATTGTAAAGAGGTGAAAGAACATTATTTTTGATTATTTGACAAGACAGTGGCTTCTACATTCATGAAATATACTTTATGTTCTAGGATCCATTGAGTCACTTTCTGTTGGTTCTCCCACATTTGTTGGAAGAGGAGGGTCCTGCTCCACTGTTGCGTCACTTGTCGTCGATGACACAGGAGGTGCCACTGAAGAATTTTCCACATCAACATCACCAGGAGGATTTGATGTGCTATGACACATCTTGTGATACGTATGGTGGGGCTTACTGATGAAGGATCTTCCATATTCATCGCATACATCAGGTCTTGCTGCACTATGAGTTGTCTTGTGCATCTTAAAGTAGAAACTGTATCTAAAGAATTTCCCACATTCTTCACACTGAAACTTGACTCCAGAATGAGATTACTGATGCTCATGAAGTACTTCTTTGCAGGTACAGCTGTTGCACATATATTACAATTAAAATGTCTAAATCCAGCATGAACCCTTAGATGTTGAACAAGGTGGTATCTTCTGTAATATGAATTCCCACATTTATAACAAGGCTTCATGCCTGAGAAAACTTATTTATGCATTAGGAGGCTGGGTTTATAGACAAACGATTTCCCACAATCACTAAACTTAGAAGGTTTACTCTGGGGTTCGCAAGGTAATACAGAGCTGTGGCTTCCATATGCTCCACACTTACTTGTCTCGGAACATTTCTTTACCTGGTGAGTATTCTGCGCCTTCTTATATTTCAGTTTGAGATGGGATGACTTTCCACTTCCAATGTATCTATTATATTTTTGCTCAGTGTGCAAAGCCTCCTCACACTGACTGCTGCTAAATGGCTCCTTCACATATGAGTTTCCTGGTGCTGGTCAAATTCAGAGCTGGCAATTAAGCCTTTTGAATCAACCTAACAAATCAAAGAGTTCTCTGCTTTTTGCAATGTGCAGCTCTTTACAGAGGATACTTGGCTATTTTCCATTATGTTAAATTTCTCTCCATTACGCTCCTCTGTAATTTGGTTAAGGATTTTGGTGATCTTCAAAGCTCTCTCTGGAGAGCGTGGCCTCTTCCTAGTGGATGTCCCTTTCTTCTCAGACAACTGTAAAATTTTTTTCCAGACTGGGTGGTCCTTTTTGATGAAAAGATCCACATGGACATTTTTCACATCTGAAATTCTTGTAGGACAGCTCTGATCTGAAGATGCAGCTTCTTCCTTCATAATATGTGAATGATCAGTATCAGAGTGCTCCATGACCAATTTTTCTGTTGCTAGAGCTGAATCTAAATCGTCAGGAACTCTAGAATATCTTTGTGGCTTCCTCAGTCCTCTCTCTTGATCAAAGGGCTCAGCCTCTCATTCCTGTTGGTGTAGTTCAGTGTGCTTGGAAATCTCTGACTCTTGTTCTGGAACTATATAGTATCTGGAAGTATTTAGGTGCATTATATCTTATCCAGGTACACCTGATTCCTGTTGATAATTTATAGTTTCGGTAAACCTCTGATTCCTATTGGTGCACTATATAGCTTCTGCAACTCTCTGGTTTCTGTTGGGACATTATATAATGTCTAAAATCTCTTGCTCTTGTTGATGCATTATATACTGTCTGGAAACCTCTGACTCATCATATGCCTGACCACTCCTGGCTCTGCTTGAGGCATCATATTGTGTCTGGCCACCTCTGGTTCTGGTTGAGGCATCGTATGTCTGACCACTCTTGGCTCTGGTTGAGGCATCATATGTCTGACCAATCCTGGCTCTGGTTGTGGCATCGTATTTCTGACCATCTCTAGCTGAGATTGGTGCATCATATAGTGGCTGGCATCCGCTGGCATTGGTTGGGGCAGCATGTTGTGGCCGACCATCTGTGTAACTTGTTGGAGCATCATATAGTGGTTGTCTACCCCTGGCACCATTTGGGACATCATATATTGACTGGTCACGCTTGTAACTTGTTGGGGAATCATATGGTGACTGACCAACCATGGCATTTGTTGGGGAATCATATGGTATCTGACCAGACCTGTCTCCGGCTGGGGCATCATAGCGTTTCTGGCCACCTCTGGTACTGGTTGAGGCACCATATGTCTGACCACCCCTGGCTCTGGTTGGGGCATATGTCTAACCACTTCTGGCTGTGTTTGAGGCATGATAGCACTTCTGGCCACCTCTGGTACTGGTTGAGTCACCATATGTCTGACCACCCCCAGCTCTGGTTGGGGCACATGTCTAACCACTTCTGGCTGTGTTTGAGGCATAATACCGTGTCTGGCCAACTCTGGTACTGGTTGAGGCACCATATGTCTGACCACCTCTGGCTCTGGTTGGGGCATATGTCTAACCACTTCTGGCTGTGTTTGAGGCATGATAGCACTTCTGGCCACCTCTGGTACTGGTTGAGTCACCATATGTCTGACCACCCCCAGCTCTGGTTGGGGCACATGTCTAACCACTTCTGGCTGTGTTTGAGGCATAATACCGTGTCTGGCCAACTCTGGTACTGGTTGAGGCACCATATGTCTGACCACCCCTGGCTCTGGTTGGGGCATATGTCTAACCACTTCTGGCTGTGTTTGAGGCATGATAGCATTTCTGGCCACCTCTGGTACTGGTTGAGACACCAAATGTCTGATCACCCCCAGCTCTGGTTGGGGCACATGTCTAACCACTTCTGGCTGTGTTTGAGGCATAATACTGTGTCTGGCCAACTCTGGTACTGGTTGAGGCACCATATGTCTGACCACCCCTGGCACTGGTTGGGACATATGTCTAACCACTTCTGGCTGTGTTTGAGGCATGATAGCACTTCTGGCCACCTCTGGTACTGGTTGAGTCACCATATGTCTGACCACCCCCAGCTCTGGTTGGGGCACATGTCTAACCACTTCTGGCTGTGTTTGAGGCATAATACCGTGTCTGGCCAACTCTGGTACTGGTTGAGGCACCATATGTCTGACCACCCCTGGCTCTGGTTGGGGCATATGTCTAACCACTTCTGGCTGTGTTTGAGGCATGATAGCATTTCTGGCCACCTCTGGTACTGGTTGAGACACCATATGTCTGACCACCCCCAGCTCTGGTTGGGGCACATGTCTAACCACTTCTGGCTGTGTTTGAGGCATAATACCGTGTCTGGCCAACTCTGGTACTGGTTGAGACACCATATGTCTGACCACCCCCAGCTCTGGTTGGGGCACATGTCTAACCACTTCTGGCTGTGTTTGAGGCATAATACCGTGTCTGGCCAACTCTGGTACTGGTTGAGGCACCATATGTCTGACCACCTCTGGCTCTGGTTGGGGCATATGTCTAACCACTTCTAGCTGTATTTGAGGCATCATACCATGTCTGGCCAACTCTGGTACTGGTTGAGGCACCATATGTCTGACCATCCCTGGCACTTGTTGGGGCATCACATAGAGGCTGAACACCTCTGACCCTTGTTGGGGAATTACAAAGTCTCTGAAATCCTCTGGATCCAGTTCGAGCAGTAAATAGCGTCTGGAAGCTGGATGTCCCAATGAGAGTGCCAGTGGATGGGTTAGCTCTGTAGCTGTAGTCAATGATCTCCTCTGACCCTCATCAAGTAGTTCCCATTGTTCTTGACTGAAGGACAGAAGTGCCAGTTGGGAGTGGGCCATTTCAATGCCTGTCCAGCTGGTACTGCCTTTGTCACCAACTCTTCTACTTCAGAGCTGTGAGCCCACTCCAGAACACCTGACTGAGGGGCAAAGGGCCTATGGTGGGGAAAACAAACAGAAGTGTACTAGTCAGTCTCACATAAATGGAATTCAAGTCAGAATTTCATAGCTAGTATAAATCATAGAGGCATTATTCAAACTCTAAACTGTTCTTTCTTGTTTAGGACTGTTCAAACTGCCAATAAATAAACCTCTAGATCACAAAGAGGAAAATAGAAAGGAATTACAGGAAGCATTAGTGCATGTACTTGGAAGTCCCACTCCAAAGTTATCTTAGTCATTTTTACCACGTCCAGCTATTCTTAGGACGTAACTACTAGAGCTGTGTTAAGGAGTTATTCCAGGTGAAACTTATGGGACAATATGTGGTGTTGAGAATAGAGTCAGGGTTGGGTGTTAATGCCAAAACCCTTTTATTATGGCCCAAACCATAGTTTTTAAAAGCCTAATAATGGCTTACTTCCTTAGCTTCACCAAGGTGACAAGGTGATGTACTTCTATAAGGACCGACTGAAAAGTAACCCCTCAGAAGAACTGCCTTGATATTAAACGGTTTGGGATATAGGTAGAAGGGCAAAGGAGAAGGGGTTCAGAAGATAGATGGGAGAGGGTGGGCAGGAGAAAAGGGTCTGTGTCAGGCAGGGATCAAAGAAGAAATAGAAGAGGTATGGGGGAGGAAAATAGAATGTAAAGAGGGGAGAACAAGAAGATAGGGGTATTTGGAGAAACAAATATGAAGGCAATGTAATCTTACCAGTCAGAGACTTTTGATCTCACTTTGTGCTAAGGTCAATATATCATTTTTTTCATATGTCCTTTGGGAACTGTAAAATATCCAGAAGCAAAAGGGCAGTATTAATTTGGATAGGCCTAAGGTTTGCAAGAAAGTTATCTTAGTGATTAGTTTTGGGGGGTGATACTCAAGGGTTATTCCTGGCTATGTACTGAGAAATCGCTTGGGGGACCATATGGGACGCCAGGGGATCGAACCGTGGTCTGCCCTAGGCTAGCACTAGCAAGGCAGATGCCTTACCACTCTGTGCTACTTCTCCAGCTCCATCTTAGTGATATTTTCTTTCATAACTGGGCTTTTCCTGATTATACATAGGGCTTTACAATTGAGTGTGTTCAGAGTCAAACCTGATGGTGCCTGGGGACTATATGTTGTAGATCAAACAAGGTTCTGCTTCATGTAAAGCAAATGCCATAACCCCTGTATTATCATTCAGTCTCAGAGATACTTTTAGAATTTAAAATTGGCACTTCTGGCACATGTGGTCCCTGGGTCCATTCACATGGTTCCTAAATACAGAAGTACCAATATCTTCCCTCTTGAGATGTTTACATTCCTACTTTCATGCTGAGTTGTGTATATACCTTGGCTCTCTAGAAAATCATTGGAGAAGTCTATATTCTCACTTGAGTGCATTGCTCTCATACTTTCTTATTCTCTCTCTGCCTCCTCAGTACTTTGGCATAAGGCCGATTTTACTTAAAGATGGTGCTTCCTAAGCTTCACAAATATGACAAGGAGAGGGCCTGTCAGTGGTAACCCACCAAAATCCACCAGACAGAAGGCCTGCTCTCACAGCCAGAGGATTTAGGTAGGAAAGAAATATAAGGGGCTATGTAAGTACAAATAATGAATATCACATTTAACTTACATGGAATTGAAGTCACAATGGCAGGATCCAATACCTAGGCTGTTCTTTCTTGGTTGCTAGAAGATAAACTCCAGAAAAGAAGCCTCTACCACAAAGAGGACCATAAAGAAAATTCAGGAAGTATTAATGCATATAGGTTTTAAGTTCGACCATAAAACTACCTTAGGAAATTTTTTGAGATGGTAACACAATCCTTGTGCATAGGGGTCACTCCTGCTGTTGGTGCTGAGGGGGTCAAATGCAATGACAGGTTTAGCCAAGTTCAGTCATATACAATGCAAGCATCTCAGAGGGCTTGTGTGTGGGAAAAAGCTAGTGGTGAAGGCTATCACTGCATAAGGTAGCCCCAATATCTAAATTCTATATTTATAGTGGTAATAACATTATCTGCCAGAAAATAGAAACATGAAAAGACATACTAATGTGCCTTCGCCGAAAACACTGCACTTAGCTGTCTTACTGATTTGAGGGTTTCTATAATCCATGGTTTTAGGGTACCATTTAGGGGGCTATATCTGGCAGTACTCAGGGATTATTCTTGGCTCTGTGCTCAGGGGACATTGCTGGTGGTGATCTAGAGATCATATTCACTACAGAGACAAAATAGTGGTCAGTGCATAGTGTGTAATTAATTCATGCATTTCAGCGTACTTTTAGGGGGTTAGAAAAATAGATTTGAAGGAGGAGTCAGGTGAGGGAGGAGTGTGGGAAAATAAACACAAGTACAATATGGTCTTACTTGTACATTGGATCATACTTACTTGGGGCTGAAGTCAAAATATCAGAGCTGAGAAAAAACTTGATAGTACTTCTGCTGGCACTTGCTTTATACAAAACCTATAGGGTTTCCATCTGCATCATAGCATTTGAGTTCTCTATTACAGGCAGGCATAATTCCTGAGTGCAGAACCAAGGTTAACACCTAAGAATTTCTGGTGTGGCCCCAAAACAAAACAAAAGAGAAAAGATATCAGGGCTACAATAATACATAAAGACAGGACCCAAATGTCCTTTGTTGGAGGCATTGAAATTGTGTGGAAGAAGTCTATAAAAGCAAAGAGGAACATCAAAGAAAGTATAGGAGGTCACAGTCTGATAGACCAGAAGTTATCATATTTATGATAGTTATTATGACAATAAGGGAGGGAGATGGGGCTGGTTGAGCCACACTCAGCTGTGCTCAGAGTCACTCCTAAAGACACTGAGGTATCATAAGCATGCCAGAATCAAAATACAGCCAGCCAGCAAGGTCAGCTGGGTGCAATAGAAGGACTTCATAAAGTTTGTATTGGGGCAGGGAGGCATGGAGGAGCAGCTTGAAAAATAAACAGGAGGGTAGCATCTTACCAGTCAGGTACACTGGATATCAGATTATTTAAACGGAGTTTAAGTAAGAATATTATACCTCATATGAAGCAAAAAGGCAGAACCCAGACTCTAAAGTGTCCTTCAATGCCATTAATACAACTGAGGGTAGGGTGTGGACAAGTTTCTTCAGAAAACAGGAACATGATAAGAAACACTATAATTTTCTGCCAGAAATCCTTCCACAAATAATTATTAGTAAATTTTTTAAGCTACAGCTAGAGATCAGGCAGGGAGTGTGGAGATAGTGGTTTTGGAAGTGTGATATACAAAATGCTCCAGAAATATTTCTGGCTATGAACTCACTCCTTGTAGGATTTGGGGTGCCATATATGTGCAGGGATTGAACTGAGGTGAACTGTGCACAACACAACCATGTTCTATTCTATAATCCCTCCAAAAGCCATTTTTGGGGTTATACATCCAGTTGTGCCTGGAGATCACTCTAGTGACTCTTGAAAGATTATGTGGCATTGAGACCAAACCAAAGTCAAGGATTTTAATGCAAGTACATAACAGAACTTGTGGGAAGTGGAAAATAGATGGGAAGGGAAATGGGGAAGCAAATAAGCGGGTGATGTGGTCTTACCAGTCAGGTACACTGGATCTTTTAGATGGAGCTTATGGCATGGCATCATAGCCTGCAAAAATCATATAAGCTTAAGTCATCTGTAAACAATTCTTTCGGCCGAGTGATAAAACCATCAGAAACAAACCTCTAATAGCAAAAACCTTGAAAGTACAGGAAGTGACAGAGTGTGAAGACTGGAAGTCTCATCCCATGTCTATCAATTTTGGTGGGCAAAGATATTGGACCACTCCTGCCTGTGCTCAGGGGTCACTACTGGTGGTGCTTGGTACCATTTACAGTAACTAGATCAAGGTAAGGGCAACAGCCAAATTCATCTGCAAGCAATGCATAGCCTCAGACAAGTATTAGGAATGAGGTGGGGGAAGGGAAGAAGGGGGTGAGGAAGGATAAATAAACATGGAGTCCATGTGCTTTTATCCTTCAGGTAGACTATGTCTCACTTACATAGGGAAGAAATCAAGATTTCACAGCACAGATCATCCAAAAAAGAAGAAATCCTCTAAATTATCTTTCCCGTAACTTTCCCATAAGCAAGGTGTGAAATGAAGTATAAAAAGTCCTAATGTGCGTAAGTCATAAGACCCACCCAAATATGCCTAACTGATTTTGGTGGGCAAAGTTTGATGCTTCGTCCAGGGCTAAGTCTTGGTAGGTACCATATGCAGTACCTGAATCACGGTCAGCCACCAAAGTCTGCTGTGAGTAATGCACAAACTCACACAACTTTTAGTGGGATAGAAGAGATGGAGAGAGAGAAATAAGAAAATCTTTGGAGGCTATGCGGTCTTAAAATTAGGTTGAACTGGATCTCATTTACATGGGGTAAAAGTCAAAATTTCACAGCTTGCATCATGCCAAAAGACAGCAAGAATACTCTACAATGACCTTCCTAGAAACAGTAAATCTACCTGGGTAAGAGGCATACAAACAAATACAAAGCTGCATGTAAAATAAAGTACAGAAAGTCATAAAGTACATAAGCCTTAAGTCCAGCCACAAATATGTCTAATTGATATTGGCAGGCAACGGTCAATGATTAGACCACTTTTGCTCTGCTCAGGAACACTGCTGTTAGGTGGCACATGTAGTACCTGAATTATGCTAACACCAGCCTCCAAAGTCAGCTGCAAATAATGAAAAAATAACACAATTGTAGAAGGATAGAAGAGATAGAGGGAGGGATGGGAAACAAAGATGGAGGCTATAGGGTGGGGGCCAGTGCTGTAGCACAGCATTAGGGCAACTGCCTTGCAGGAGGAAATGCTAGAAAGATTCCTTAGCATCCCATATTGTCCCCTGAGCCACCAGTAAGTTCTAAGTCCAGAGCCAGGAGTAACTCAGAAATAACTCCTGAGTGTCACTGGGTGAAGCCCAAAACTAAACCAAAAGACAAAACATTCAGTTACATTGGAACTCATGTACATGTAATGGAAGTCAAGATTTTACAGCCTAAATCATGCCAAAAGGAAGCAAAAAACATCTAAACTGTCCTTCCCTAGAAAAATACATCTACCTGGGTAAGACGCATACAAACAAAGGCATGAAAAATCTAGTTCAGGGAGTCGTAATCTGCTTAGACTTAAATCCCACCCATAAATGTCTAACTGATTTTGGCAGGCAGAGGTCTATAGATTGGACGACTTTGGCTCAATTAAGGGGTCACTCATAGTAGGTACCATATGCAGTACCTGATTCAAGCTAAGGTCAGCCGCCAAAACAGCTTTGAGTAAAGCAAATCCTCACAACTTGTAGGGTAGAAGAGATAGAGAGGGATAATAGGAAACAAAGTTGGAGTCTATGCAGTTGGTCCAGAGCAGTGGCACAGTCTCAAGGAATTTGAGTTGCAGGTGGCTGACCGAGGAAGATCCCCAGGGTCCCATACTCTCCCACGAGCAACCAGTTATTTCTGAACCCAGAGATAGGAGAAATTCCTAAGAGTCACCTGGTGAAGTTCAAAAGAAAAAAACAAAAGGCAAAACATCCAGTAACACTGGACCTCACATACATAAGTAGAATTCAACATTTCACAGCCTGCATCATACCAAAAGGCAGCAAAAAGCATCTAAACTGACCTTTCCTAGAAGCAGTAAATCAACCTGGGTAAGACGCATAAAACCAAATACAGTATTGGGTAAAAAAAATCAAGTACAGAATGTAGTTCTCTGCATAAGCCTTAAATCAAGACCAAAATGTCTAATGTATTTTTGCGGGAAGGATCAATGGATGGATTACTTTGTCTCTTTTCAGGGATTACTCCTGGTAGGTACCATATGCAGTACCTGATTCATGCTAAGGTCAGCCTCCAAAACAGCTCTTAGAAATGCAAAAAATCACACAACTTGTAGGAGGTAGAAGACAGAGTGAGAATAAAAACAAAGATGGAGGCTATGCAATCCAAACAGGAGCCATGGCACAGTTTAGGGACTTTGCCTTGAAAATGACTGACCTAGGAAGATCGCCAGAGTCCCATAGTGTCATCCCCTGAGTCACCAGTTATTTCTGAACTGACCTCAAGAGTAACCGCTGAGCATCACCATGAGAAGCCCAAATACAAAACCAAAAGTAAAAAACAGTTTCACCAACTTCCTGGGTAAGGCACATACAACCACTGGTGGGAAAAATCATATTCAGAAAGTGGTAAACTGCATAAGCCTTAAATCCTACCCATATGTGTCTAAATGATTTGGGCTGTCTGGTGTCAATAGATTGGACCACTTCTGCTGGACTCAGGGGTCATTCCTGGTAGATAGCATATGCAATACCTGATTCATGATAAAATCAGGCAACAAAAAAACTTTGAGTAAAGCAAAATCTCACACAAATTATATCAAGATATAAGAGATAGAGAGGGAGAATAAGAAACAAAGATGGAGGCTATGTAGTGTGAGGAAGAGCAGTGATATAAGAGATAGAGAGGGAGAATAAGAAACAAAGATGGAGGCTATGTAGTGTGAGCAAGAGCAGTGAAAACAAGAGTCATAGAAATTTTCCTTGCAGGGGACTGACCTAGGAAGATCCACAGCACCCCATGTGGTCCCCTGAGCTACCAGTTATTTCTGACCCCAAAGCCAGGTGTAACCACTGAGCACCAACAGGAGAAGCTCAAAAAAAACCCCAAAAGACAAAACAGTTTCACTGAGCTCACAATCATGGAGTAGAAGTCAAAATCTCACAGCTTGCATCATGGTGAAAAGCAGAAACAAGTCTCTAAACTGTACTGCCCTCGAAACGATAAATCTAATTGGGTAAGGTGCACACAAACCATGGTGGAAAATTCGTAAATTGCGTAAGCCTTAAATCCCGGCCAAATATGTCTAACTGATTTTGGCAGGCATGGGTCGATGGATTGGACCACTTCTGCTCTACTCAGGGATCAATCTTGGTAGGTACCAAATGCAGTACCTGATTTATGCTAATGTCAGCCACCAATACAGCTTTTAGAAGTGCAAAAATCACACAACGTGTAAGAGGGTAGAAGAGACAGAGACTGAGAGTAAGGAAAGAAGATGGAGGCTATGCAATCCGAGCAAGAGCCATTATGCAGTTTAGGGAATTTTCCTTGCAAGTGACTGAACTAGGATGATCTCCAGGGTCCTATATTGTCATCCCCTGAGTCAATAGTTATTTCTGACCGTAGCTCCAGAGTAACCCCTGAGCATCACTGTGTGATGCCCAAATACGAAACCTAAGGTCATATATAGTTTCACGGATTTCCTGGGTAAGATACATAAAAGAAATGGCGAGAAAATCAAGTCCAGGAAGCAATAATCTGCTTAAGACTTAAAACCCACCCCAATACGTCTAACTTAATTTGGCGGGCTGGGATCCATAGATTGGACCACTTCGGCTCTACTCAGGGGTCACTCCTGGACGGTACTATATGCAGTACCTGATTCATGCTAAGGTCCACTGTCAAAAGAGATTGGAGTAAATAAAAACCTCACACAACTTGTAGGAGGGTAGAAGAGATAGAGAGGGAGAATAAGAAACAAATATGGAGGCATTAGGACAGGGGACAGTGCTATGCACAGCCTTAGGGCATGTACCTTGCATGTGGCTGATTTAGGAAGATCCCTAGTGTCTGATATTGTCCCATGAACCAAGAGTTATTTCTGACCCCAGCGCAGGAACTAAACCCGGAAATTTAAAAGGGGAAGCCCAAAACCAAATCAAAAAGAAAGAAAAAACAGTTTCAATGATCGAACCTAATTGGAGAAGATCTCACATCTTGCATCATGCCGAAAGACAGCAACACGATTCTAAACAGTCCTTCCCTGGAAACAATAAATCTACCTGGATAAGATGAAAATAACCAGAGGCATGAAAAATCATATTCAGAAAGTCGTAAACTGCGTAAGCCTTAAATCCAGCCCATATGTGTCTAACTGATTTTGGCGGGATGGTGTCCATATATGGAAACATTTCCACTTGACTCAGGGGTCACTCCTGGTAGATAGCATATGCAGTACCTGATTCACACTAAGCTAAGCTAACAAAACCTCTTTGAGTAAAGATAAACCTCACACAAATTGTAGGAGTTAGAACAGATAGAGAAGGAGAATAAGAAACAAATATGGAGGCTATGCAGTGCGAGCACGAGCATAGGAGCAGTCTTAGAGAATTTCCCTTGCAGCTGGCTGGCCTAGGAAGATATTCAACACCCAAAGTTGTCCCCTGAACCACCAGTAGCCACCAGTTATTTCTGACCCAGTACCAGGTATAACAGCTGATCATCAACAGGAGAAGTTCACATAAAAAAAACAAAAGACAAAACAAACAGTTTCACGGAGCTCACAATCATAGAGCAGAAGTTAAAATCTCACAGCTTGCATCATGGTGAAAAAGCAGAAACAAGTCTCTAAACTGTACTGCCCTGGTAACCATAAAATAAATAACCAGCACCAAGGGTAATCCCTGCATGTCAGCAGATGAAACCCAAATACAGAACCAAAAAAAAAAAAAAAAAACAATTTCACAGATCTCACGTACTTGGAACAGAAGTCAAGATCTCACAGCTTGCATCATACTGAAGGGCAGCAATATGTCTATAAGCTGTCCTTCCTGAAAAACAGAAATCTACCTAGGTAAGATGGATACAATGAATGGCACGAAAAATCAATTCAGGAAGTCGAAAACTGCTTAAGCCTTAAATCCCGCCCATATGTGTGTACTTGATTTTGGCGGGATGGTGTCCATAGATGGAACCATTTCTGTGCGACTCAGGGGTCACTCCTGATAGATACCATATGCAGTACCTGATTCATGCTAAGCTCAGCCAAAAAAAAAACTCTTTGAGTAAAGATAAAAGTCACACAAATTGTAGGATAGATGAGATAGAGAGGGAGAATAAGAAACAAAGATGGAGGCTATGCAGTGCGAGCACAAGCATAGGAGCAGTCTTAAGGAAATGTCCCTGCAGCTGGCTGGCCTAGAAAGACATTCAGCACCCAAAATTGTCACCTGAACCACCAGCTATTTCGACCCCAGCACCAAGGGTAATCCCTGCATTTCACTACATGAAACACAAATACAGAACCAAAAAAAAAAAAAAAAAAAAAAACAGTTTCACGGATCTCACGTACCTGGAACAGATGTCAAGATCTCACAGCTTGCATCATACTGAAAGGCAGCAATATGTCTCTAAGCTGTCCTTCTTGGAAAACAGAAATCTACCTGGGTAAGATGGATACAACGAATGGCGCGAAATATCAATTCAGGAAGTCGTAAACTGAGGAAGCCTTAAATCCCACCAATAAGCGTCTACTTGATTTTGGCGGTTGGTGTCCCTAGACGGAACCATTTCTGCCTGACTCAGGGGTCACTCCTGGTAGATACCATATGCAGTACCTGATTCATGCTAAGCTCAGCCAAAAAAACCTCTTTGAGCAAGATAAATCTCACAAAATTTTAGGAGGATAGAAGAGAGAGAGAGAGAGAGAGAATAAGAAACAAAGATGGAGGCTTTGCAGTGCCAGCACGAGCACAGGAGCTGTCTTAAGAGAAATATCCCTGCTGCTGGCTGGCCTAGGAAGACATTCAGCACCCAAAACTGACCCCTGAACCACCAGCTATTTCGACCTCAGCGCCAAGGGTAATCCCTGCATTTCACTACATGAAACCCAAATACAGAACCAAAAAAAACAAAAAAAACAAAAAACAGTTTCACTGATCTCACGTACTTGGAACAGAAGTCAAAATCTCACAGCTTGCATCATAATGAAAGGCAGCAATATGTCTCTAAGCTGTCCTTCTTGGAAAACAGAAATCTACCTGGGTAAGATGGATACAACGAATGGCTCGAAAACACAATTCAGGAAGTCGTAAACTGCGTGAGCCTTAAATCCCGCCCATAGGCGTCTACTTGATTTTGGCGGGATGGTGTCCGTAGATGGAAACATTTCTGCCTGACTCAGGGTCACTCCTGGTAGATACAATATGCAGTACCTGATTCATGCTAAGCTCAGCCAAAAAAACCTCTTTGAGCAAAGATAAACCTCACAAAATTTTAGGAGGATAGAAGAGAGAGAGAGGGAGAATAACAAACAAAGATGGAGGCTATACAGTGCGAGCACGAGCATAGGAGCTGTCTTAAGAGAAATTTCCCTGCTGCTGGCTGGCCTACGAAGACATTCAGCACCCAAAATTGACCCCTGAACCACCAGCTATTTCGACCTCAGCACCAAGGGTAATCCCTGCATTTCACTACATGAACCCAAATTCAGAACCAAAAAAAAAAAAAAAACAAAAAACAGTTTCACTGATCTCACGTACCTGGAACAGAAGTCAAAATCTCACAGCTTGCATCATACTGAAAGGCAGCAATATGTCTCTAAGCTGTCTTTCTTGGAAAACAGAAATCTACCTGGGTAAGATGGATACAACGAATGACACGAAAAATCAATTCAGGAAGTTGTAAACTGCGTGAGCCTTAAATCCTGCCCATAGGCGTCTACTTGATTTTGTCGGGATGGTGTCCGTACATGGAACCATTTCTGCCTGACTCAGGGGTCACTCCTGGTAGATAACATATGCAGTACGTGATTCATGCTAAGCTCAGCCAAAAAAACCTCGTTTAGCAAAGATAAACCTCACAAAATTATAGGAGGATAGAAGAGAGAGAGAGGGAGAATAAGAAACAAAGATGGAGGCTATGCAGTGCAAGCACGAGCATAGGAGCTGTCTTAAGAGAAATTTTCCTGCAGCTGGCTGGCCTACGAAGACATTCAGCACCCAAAATTGACCCCTGAACCACCAGCTATTTCGACCCCAGCGCCAAGGGTAATCCCTGCATTTCACTACATGAAACCTAAATACAGAACCAAAAAAAAAATAAAATAAAATAAACAGTTTCACTGATCTCACGTACTTGGAACAGAAGTCAAGATCTCACAGCTTGCATCATACTGAAAGGCAACAATATGTTCTTAAGCTGTCCTTCCTGGAAAACAGAAATCTACCTGGGTAAGATGGATACAACGAATGGCTCGAAAACACAATTCAGGAAGTCGTAAACTGAGTAAGCCTTAAATCCCGCCCATAGGCGTCTACTTGATTTTGGCGGGATGGGGGATGGTGTCCGTAGATGGAAACATTTCTGCCTGACTCAGGGGTCACTGCTGGTAGATACCATATGCAGTACCTGATTCATGCTAAGCTCAGCCAAAAAAACCTCTTTGAGCAAGATAAATCTCACAAAATTTTAGGAGGATAGAAGAGAGAGAGAGGGAGAATAGGAAACAAAGATGGAGGCTATGCAGTGCGAGCACAAGCATAGGAGCAGTCTTAAGGAAAGGTCCCTGCAGCTGGCTGGCCAAGAATGACATTCAGCACCAAAAATTATCACCTGAACCACCAGCTATTTCGACCCCAGCACCAAGGGTAATCCCTGCATTTCACTACATGAAACACAAATACAGAACCAAAAAAAAAAAACAAAAAAACAAAAAACAGTTTCACGGATCTCACATACCTGGAACAGATGTCAAGATCTCACAGCTTGCATCATACTGAAAGGCAGCAATATGTCTCTAAGCTGTCCTTCCTGGAAAACAGAAATCTACCTGGGTAAGATGGATACAATGAATGGCGCGAAATATCAATTCAGGAAGTCGTAAACTGAGGAAGCCTTAAATCCCGCCAATAAGCGTCTACTTGATTTTGTCGGGATGGTGTCCGTAGATGGAACCATTTCTGCCTGACTCAGGGGTCACTGCTGGTAGATACCATATGCATTACCTGATTCATGCTAAGCTCAGCCAAAAAAACCTCTTTGAGCAAGATAAATCTCACAAAATTTTAGGAGGATAGAAGAGAGAGAGAGAGGGAGAATAAGAAACAAAGATGGAGGCTATGCAGTTGGAGCACGAGCACAGTAGCAGTCTTAAGAGAAATTTCCCTGCAGCTGGCTGGCCTAGGAAGACATTCAGCACCCAAAATTGTCCCCTGAACCACCAGCTATTTCGACCCCAGCGCCAAGGGTAATCCCTGCATTTCACTACATGAAACCCAAATACAGAACCAAAAAAAAAAAAAAAACAAAAAAAACAAAAACAAAAAACAGTTTCACTGATCTCACGTACTTGGAACAGAAGTCAAAATCTCACAGCTTGCATCATAATGAAAGGCAGCAATATGTCTCTAAGCTGTCCTTCTTGGAAAACAGAAATCTACCTGGGTAAGATGGATACAACGAATGGCTCGAAAACACAATTCAGGAAGTTGTAAACTGCGTGAGCCTTAAATCCCGCCCATAGGCGTCTACTTGATTTTGGCGGGATGGTGTCCGTAGATGGAAACATTTCTGCCTGACTCAGGGTCACTCCTGGTAGATACCATATGCAGTACCTGATTCATGCTAAGCTCAGCCAAAAAAACCTCTTTGAGCAAAGATAAACCTCACAAAATTTTAGGAGGATAGAAGAGAGAGAGAGGGAGAATAACAAACAAAGATGGAGGCTATACAGTGCGAGCACGAGCATAGGAGCTGTCTTAAGAGAAATTTCCCTGCTGCTGGCTGGCCTACGAAGACATTCAGCACCCAAAATTGACCCCTGAACCACCAGCTATTTCGACCTCAGCGCCAAGGGTAATCCCTGCATTTCACTACATGAACCCCAAATAAAGAACCAAAAAAACCAAAAAAACAAAAAACAGTTTCACTGATCTCACGTACCTGGAACAGAAGTCAAAATCTTACAGCTTGCATCATACTGAAAGGCAGCAATATGTCTCTAAGCTGTCCTTCTTGGAAAACAGAAATCTACCTGAGTAAGATGGATACAACGAATGGCAGAAAAATCAATTCAGGAAGTCGTAAACTGAGTAAGCCTTAAATCCCGCCAATAAGCGTCTACTTGATTTTGGCGGTTGGTGTCCTTAGATGGAACCATTTCTGCGCGACTCAGGGGTCACTCCTGGTACATACCATATGCAGTACCTGATTCATGCTAAGCTTAGGCAAAAAAACCTCTTTGAGTAAAGATAAACCTCACACAAATTGTAGGATAGATGAGATAGAAAAGGAGAATAAGAAAGATGGAGGCTATGCAGTGCGAGCACTAGCATAGGAGCAGTCTTAGAGAATTTTCCCTGCAGCTGGCTAGCCTAGGAATACATGCAGCACCCAAAAATGTCCCCAAACCACCAGCAATTTCGACCCCAGCGCCAAAGGTAATCCCTGCATTTCACTACATGAAACCCAAATACAGAACCAAAATAAATAAATAAATAAATAAAACAGTTTCACTGATCTCACGTACTTGGAACAGAAGTCAAGATCTCACAGCTTGCATCATACTGAAAGGCAGCAATATGTCTCTAAGCTGTCCTTCTTGGAAAACAGAAATCTACCTGGGTAAGATGGATACAACGAATGGCGCGAAAAATCAATTCAGGAAGTCGTAAACTGCGTGAGCCTTAAATCCCGCCCATAGGCGTCTACTTGATTTTGACGGGATGGTGTCCGTACATGGAACCATTTCTGCCTGACTCAGGGGTCACTGCTGGTAGATACCATATGCAGTACCTGATTCATGCTAAGCTCAGCCAAAAAAACCTCTTTGAGCAAAGATAAACCTCACAAAATTTTAGGAGGATAGAAAAGAGAGAGAGGGAGAATAAGAAACAAAGATGGAGGCTATGCAGTGTGAGCACAAGCATAGGAGTAGTTTTAAGAGAAACTTCCCTGCATCTGGCTGGTCTAGGGAGACATTCAGCACCCAAAATTGTCCCCTGAAACACCAGCTATTTCGACCCCAGCACCAAGGGTAATCCCTGCATTTCACTACATGAAACCCAAATACAAAACCAAAAAAAAAATAAAATAAAATAAACAGTTTCACTTATCTCACTTACTTGGAACCGAAGTCAAGATCTCACAGCTTGCATCATACTGAAAGGCAGCAATATGTCTCTAAGGTGTCCTTAGAAAACAGAAATCTACCTAGGTAAGATGGATACAATGAATGGCGCGAAAAATCAATTCAGGAAGTTGTAAACTGCGTAAGCCTTAAATCCCGCCCATAGGCGTCTACTTGATTTTGGCGGTATGGTGTCCATACATGGAACCATTTCTGCGCGACTCGGGTCACTCCTGGTAGATACCATATGCAGTACCTGATTCATGCTAAGCTTAGGCAAAAAAACCTCTTTGAGTAAAGATAAACCTCACACAAATTGTAGGATAGATGAGATAGAGAAGGAGAATAAGAAACAAAGATGGAGGCTATGCAGTTCGAGCACTAGCATAGGAGCAGTCTTAGCGAATTTTCCCTGCAGCTAGCTGGCTTAGGAAGACATTCAGCACCCAAGATTGTCCCCTGAATCACCAGCTATTTCTACCCCAGCACCAAGGTTAATCCCTGCATTTCACTACACGAAACCCAAATACAGAACCAAAAGCAAACAAACAAACAAACAAAAAAAAAAAACAGTTTCAGGGATCTCACTTACTTGGAACAGAAGTCAAGATCTCACAGCTTGCATCATACTGAAAGGTAGCAATATGTCTCTAAGCTGTCCTTCCTGGAAAACAGAAATCTACCTAGGTAAGATGGATACAATGAATGGCGGGAAAAATCAATTCAGGAAGTCGTAAACTGAGGAAGCCTTAAATCCCGCCAATAAGCGTCTACTTGATTTTGGCGGTTGGTGTCCGTAGATGGAACCATTTCTGCCTGACTCAGGGGTCACTGCTGGTAGATACCATATGCATTACCTGATTCATGCTAAGCTCAGCCAAAAAAACCTCGTTTAGCAAAGATAAACCTCACACAAATTGTAGGATAGATGAGATAGAGAAGGAGAATAAGAAACAAAGATGGAGGCTATGCAGTGCGAGCACTAGCATAGGAGCAGTCTTAGAGAATTTTCCTGCAGCTGGCTAGCCTAGGAATACATTCAGCACCCAAAATTGTTCCCAAACCACCAGCTATTTCGACCCCAGCGCCAAGGGTAATCCCTGCATTTCACTACATGAAACCCAAATACAGAACAACAACAACAACAACAACAACAAAACAGTTTCACTGATCTCACGTACTTGGAACAGAAGTCAAGATCTCACAGCTTGCATCATACTGAAAGGCAGCAATATGTCTCTAAGCTGTCCTTCCTGGAAAACAGAAATATACCTAGGTAAGATGGATACAACCACAAAATCAATTCAGGAAGTCGTAAACTGCATAAGCCTTAAATCCCGCCAATATGCGTGTACTTGATTTTGGCGGATGCTGTCCATAGATGGAACCATTTCTGCCTGACTCAGGGGTCACTCCTGGTAGATACCATATGCAGTACCTGATTCATGCTAAGCTCAGCCAACAAAACCTCTTTGAGTAAAGATAAACGTCACACAAATTGTAGGAGAATAGAAGAGATAGAGCAGAAGAATAAGAAACAAAGATGGAGGCTATGCAGTTCGAGCATGAGCATAGGGGCAGTTTTAGAGAATTTTCATTGGAGCTGGCTGGCCTAGGAAGATATTCAGCACCCAAAGTTGTCCCCTGAGCCACCAGTTATTTCTGACCCCAGAGCCAGGTTAACCGCTGAGCACCAACAGGAGAAGCTGAAATAAAAAACCAAAAGAGAAAACAAACAGTTTCACGAGCTCACAATCATGGAGTAGAAGTTAAAATCTCACAGCTTGCATCATGGTGAAAAACAGAAACAAGTCTCTAAACTGTACTCCCCTGGTAACCATAAATCTAATTGGGTATGGTGCACAGAAACCGTGGCGGGAAATTCGTAAATTGTGTAAGCCTTAAATCCCTCCCAAATATGTCTAACTGATTGTGGCGGGCACAGGTCCATGGATTGGACCACTTCTGCTCTACTCAGGGGTCACTCCTGGTCGGTACCAAATGCAGTACCTGTTATGCTAAGGCCAGCCGACAATACAGCTTTTAGAAATGCAAAAATTGGGCCGGAGAGATAGCACAGCGCATTTGCCTTGCAAGCTGCTGATCCAGGACCGAAGGTGGTTGGTTTGAATCCCAGTGTCCCATATGGTCCCCCGTTCCTGCCAGGAGCTGTTTCTGAGCAGACAGCCAGGAGTAACTCCTGAGCACCGCCGGGTGTGGCCCAAAAACCAAAATAAATAAATAAATAAATGCAAAAATTACACAACTTTTAGGAGGGTAGAAGAGACAGAGAATGAGAATAAGAAACAAGATGGAGGCTATACAAAACGAGCAAGAGTGGTGGCGGTGTTTAGGGTATTTGCCTTGTAAGTGACTGACCTACGGAGATCGCCAGAGTCCCATAATGTCCTCTGAGTCATCAGTTATTTCTGACCCTAGCTTCAGAGTAACCCCTGAGCATCACTGTGTGAAGCCCAAATACAAACCAAAAGTCAAAAACAGTTGCACCGACTTCCTATGTAAGAAGCATACAACAAATGGCGCAGAAAATCAAGTTCAGGAAGTCGTAATCTGCTTAAAACTTGAAATCTGCCCAAATATGTCTAACTAATTTGGCTGGCTGGGATCCATAGTTTGGACCGCTTCGGCTATACTCAGGGGTCACTCCTGGTCAGTACTATATGCAGTACCTGATTCATGCTAAGGTCCACTGCCAAAAGAGATTGGAGTAAAGAAAAACCTCACACAACTTGTAGGAGGTTAGGAGAGACAGAGGGGAGAATAAAAAACAAAGATGGAGGCTATGCCGTTCGATCAAGAGCAGTGGCACAGTGTTAGGGAATATGCCTTGCAGATGAGTAACCTAGGAAGATCCCCAGTGTCCCCTGAGCCATTAGTTAATTCTGATCCCAGAGCCAGGAATAATCCCTGCACGTCACTGGGTGAAACCCAAATACAAATCTAATAGAAAAAAAACAGTTTCACTTATTTCACATACATGGAGTATTAGTCAAAATCTAACAGCTCACATCATGCCCAAAGGCAGCAGCAGGTCTCTAAAATGTTCTTCCCTGGAAACCATAAATCTAATTAGGTAAAACTCATAAAATCAAGTTCAGGAAACCGAAAACTGTAAGCCTTAAATCTTGCCCAAATATGTCTAACTGATTTTGGTGGTCTGGTGTCCATAGATGGAACCACTTCTGCTCTACTCAGGAGTCACTCCTGGTAGATACCACATGCAGTACCTGATTCATGCTAAGCTCAGTCAACAAAACCTCTTTGAGTAAATATAAACCTCATACAAATTGTAGGAAGATAGAAGAGATAGAGAGGGAGAAAAAGAAACAAAAACGAAGGCTATATGTTAAGTGACAGTGCTGTGGTACAGCCTTAGGGTATTTGTCTTTCGTGTGACTGACCTAGGAAGATACCCAGAGTCCCATATTGTCCCTTGAACCACCAGTTATTTCAGACCCCAGCTGGGAGTAACCCTTGAGTGTCACCAGGTGAATCCCAAAACCAAAACCAAAAGACAAAACAAACAGTTTCTTTGATCCCACCTACTTGGAGTAGAAGTGTAGAACACACAGCTTGCATCATTCCTAAAGGTAGCAACAAGTATCTAAACTGTCCTTGCCTGAAAATCATAAATCTACAAGGTAAGACACATATAACCAACTACTCATAAACAGGCTCGAAAAATCAAGTACAGGATATCATAATCTTCATAAGCCTAAAGTCCCGCCCAAATTGTCTAACTGATTTTGGAGGGTAGAGGTCAATAGATTGTACCTCTTCTGTTCTACTCATGGGTCACTCTTGGTAGATACCATATGCATTAAGTTAATAATGCTAAGGTGTGTCACCAGAACAGCTGTGAGTAAAGGAAAAGCTCAAGCAAGTTGTAGGAGAATAGCAGAGATAGCGAGGGAGAATAGGAAAGAAAGATGGAGGCTCTGCAGTGCAGGCCAGAGCAGTGGCACAGCCTTAGGGCGTTTGTCTTGCAGATGGTTGAACTAGGATGATCCCCAGCATCCCATATTGATCTCTGAGCCACCAGTTATTTCTGTCCCTAGAGCAAGGAGTGATCCCTGAACCCCAAAACCAAAATCAAACAAAAGAAACAAAAAAACCCAAAACATTTGGTTACACTTGATCACATTTACATGGGATGAAAATCAAAATTTAACAGCTTGCATCCTACTGAAAGGCAGCAACAATCCTCTAAACTGTCTTTCCCTGGAAACTGTAAATCTACCTAGGTAAGACGCATACAACCATATACTCATAAACTGACGAGAAAAATCAAGTACAGGAAGCTGTAATCTGCATAAGCCTTAAATCCCACCCAAATTATCTAACTGATTATGGTGGGCAGGGTTGGATGGATTAGAACACTTCTGCACTACTCAGGAGTCACCCCTAGTAGGTACCATATGCATTAACTCAATCATGCTAAGGTCAGCTGCCATAAAGCTGTGAGTAAAGTAAAACTTCATGCAACTTGTAGGAGGATAGAAAAGATAGAGAGGGAGAATTGGAAACATTTGGAAACATAATTGGAGACTATGCAGTGCAATGGCACAGCATTAGGTTGTTTGCCTTGCAGGTGGCTGACCTAGTATGATATCCCAACATCCCACATAGTCACCGAGCAAAGAGCAATAGCTGATCTCAGAAACAGGAGTAACCCCTGAAGGTCACCTTGTAAATCCCCAAAACAAAACCAAAACCAAAAAAAAAAAAAAACCCAAACATTTGGTTAACTGTATCACACTTATGTGTGTTGGAAGTCAAAATTTAACATCTTGCATCATGCTGAAAGGCAGGAAGCAGCCTCTAAACTGTCCTTCCCTGGCAACGGTAAAACTTCCGGAGTAAGGCGTACATGACTGTCTAAAAAGAAAGCTAGATGTAAAATGTAGTACAGGAAGTTTTATTGCGTAGGCCAGAAGTTCCACCCCAAATATATCTAAGAGATTTGGGGGGGAAGGGTCAATGAATTTGACCAATTCTTTCTCTATTCCGGGGTCATTCCTTGTAGGTGTCATACGCAGTACATGAATCATGCTATGGTTAGCCATCAAAGTCCGTTCCGAGTTAGGCAAAACCTTACGCAACTTGTAGGGGGACAGAAGAGATATATAGAGAGGAATGGAAACAAAGATGTATGTTATATGGTTGGGGTCAGTACTGGGGAGCAGCTTTCGGGTGTTTGCCTTGCAGCTGGCTCTGCTAGGTAGATCCCCCACATTACCATATTGTCTTCTGAGCCACAGATATTTCTGAGCCCAAAGCCAGGAGTAAACCCGGAGCATCATAAAAACAAAACCAAAAACACAAAAACAACACCAAAAGACACAACATTCAGTTACACCAAATCTCACATACATGGATTGGAAGTCAAGATCTCAAAGCTTGCATCATGTAGAAAGGCAGCAACAAGCCTCTAAACCAAAGGTCCTCAAGCTATGGCCCGCAGGCCACATATTGTATTTATTCCCATTTTGTTTCTTCACTTCTAAATAAGATATATGCAGTGTGCATAGACATAGACATTTGTTCATAATTTTTGTTTTTACTATAATCTGGCTCTCCAACAGTCTGAAGGACAGTGAACTGGCCCCCTGTTTAAAAAGTTTGAGGACCCCTACAACTGTCCTTCCCTGGAAACCATAAATCTACCTGGGTAAAATGCATACAACCAAATACTCACAAACCCGCGTGAAAATTCAAGTACAGGAAGTCATAATCTGTGAAAGTCTTAAATCCCACCCAAATATGCCTAACTAATTTTGGTGGGCAGGGGTGGATGGACTGGACCACTACTGCTCTACTCAGGGTTCACTCCTGGTAGGTACCATATTTATTAACTGAATCATGCTAAGGTCAGTCGCCACAGTAGCTTTGAGTAAAGCACAAAATTCAAAATCTCACAACTTGCATCACGCCAAAAGGCAGCAACAAGCTTCTAAACTGTCTTTCCCTGAAAGCAGTAAATCTACACGAGGAAGACACATACAACAAAATGCAAACCAGCACAAAAAATCAAGTTAAGGAAGTCGTAAACTGTGTAAGCCTTAAATCCTGCCCAAATATGTCTAACTGATTTTGGTGGGCAGGGGTCTCTGGATTGGATCACTTCTGCTCTACTCAGGGGTCACTCCTGGTAGGTACCATATGCAGTATCTGATTCATGTCAAGGTCAGCCACAAAGTCTGCTGTGATTAAAACAAAACCTCATACAACTTGTAGAGGGATAGAAGAGATGGAGAGGGAGGAAAAGTCAACAAAGTTGTAGGATATTTGGTAAGGGTCAGTGCTGTGGTACAGCCTTAGGGCATTTGCCTTCCAGGTGGCTTTGCTAGAAAGATACCTCAGCATCCCATATTGTCCCCCAAACTCCAGACATTTCTGACCCAAGAGCCAGTTGTAACCCCTGTCTGTCACCTAATGAAGCCCAAAAATAAATCCAAAAAACAAAACATTCATTTACACTGGATCTCATGTACATTAATTTAAGAATGTTGCTTGTAAAGAGTGTTAGGATTTTTATTTTATTATTTTTTGGACTAAGCCAGCTGTGACTAAGGCTTATTCCTCTCTCTGTGCACAGGGATCACTCCTGGCATGGCTCAGAGTTCCATACTAAGTGCCAAGATTATACCTAATGATTAGCTATGAGCTAGGCAAGTACTCTACTTTCTGTACTGTCTCTACTGCCAGTCAAGGTCCTTACCCATTATATTACCATTCCATCTGGTTAAGATATTTTCCCTAATGACTGCCGGTTATAAATCCATGATATGTTGGTAGGTACTTATTTGGTCATCTATATATTTTTTAAATTTTTATTTAATTAAATAATTATGGTTTATAAACTACTGATAGTTGAATTTTAGACAGGTAATATTTTAACCCCCTTTCACCACCCCATACACTGTCATACCACTATGCCCTACCCTCACTCTTTGCCTGCTACCTTAGTAAGTACATTAATAAGTGGTTACAGGTTATATTTTGTTTTCATATTTTTGATTCTGTGCTTTTGATGCATACCACTATCCCACATCGCCAATACTAGCTATCTCTATTTCTCATTTAAATCATTTTAGTGAATAATCTTTATAATTTTTCTTTTTGTTTTGCTTATTGGGTCATACCCAACAGTGCTCAGGACTTACAGCTGCCTTTGTGCTCAGGTATCACACCCAATGTGTCTCCAGGGACCATAATTATGCTGAGAATTGAAAGCAGTTTGGCATCTTGCAAGGCAAGTAACCCACGTGCTGTACTATCAGGTACTTTCCTATTGGTAACTTCTCATAAATTGTGCTATATATTTAGAAATCTTGATATTTTTGTCTTTGGTTGTGATATCATTATGATAATATGTTCATTGAAGTTTGCAATAATTCTCAGGGACAAATAGAGGAGGGCTACAATGTCCAGCTCACTTCATGAAGCTCACCATAAAGAGTGGTGAGTGCAGGTAGAGAAATAACTGCAGTGAGAACTATCATAGCAATGTGAATGAATGAGGGAAGTGAAAAGCCTCTCTAGAGTACAGGTGGGTTTGAGTTGGTGAGGAGGGAGATTTGGACATTGGTGGTGGGAATGTTGCAATGGTGATGGGGTTGTTCTTTACACGACTGAACCCCAACTACAAT
This sequence comes from Suncus etruscus, assembly GCF_024139225.1. NCBI lineage: Eukaryota > Metazoa > Chordata > Mammalia > Eulipotyphla > Soricidae > Suncus > Suncus etruscus. Next base: position 35,132,172 of record NC_064868.1, read on the forward strand.
CATATTTGTAATCAAGGTATTTAAAGATATTAATAAAAAGGAAAACATAAAAGTTTTGCTTTGGGGAATATTTTTGATTACCATTTTAATTTCTTAAATAATTATGGGTCTGTTAAAATATGCTAGATTAATTTACTTGAGGTTTAAAGTGTCCAAGAAAATACCCATTTCTTCTAGTTTCTCTAGTTTAATGGCATTGAGTTGATCAAAGTAGTTTCTGATTACCCTTTAAAATTCTGTAGTATCTCCAATAATCTTCCCTTTTAACTTCTATTTTTGTTTGTTTGTTTGGTTTTTGGTTTTTGGGTTACACCCGGCAGTGCTCAGGGGTCACTCCTGGCTCCAGGCTCAAAAATTGCTCCTGGCAGGCTCAGTGGACCATATGGGATGCCGGGATTCAAACAACCGACCTTCTGCACACAACGCCTTACCTCCATGCTATCTCTTCGGCCCCTAAACTTCCAATACATTTTGTTCAATTTATATCTATATTGGAGTTTTGCTAGTGGTTTATTGATCTTGTCTATTTTTCTTTATTTTTCTTTTTTTTTAAACATTCCTCTTTACCAATGCAACACTCTCACCACCAATGCCCCTCTTTCCCTCTGTCCCCAACGCACCAAGTATTTGAGACAAGCAATGAAGTTTCTTCACTCACTACCATTGTCATGATAGTTATTTTTCTAGCTGCACTCACCACTCTTTGTGATAAGCTTTATATTGTGGGCCAGTCCTTCCAAACTTCATCTATATTGTCTCTGCATATTATTAAAATAATGTCTTTAATTGTCTTAAATCCCACAGATGTGTGAGACCATTCTGTGTCTATCATTCTCCCTCTGACTTATTTCACTTAGAATAATAGTATCCATGTCTATCCATGTATAGAAAAATTTCATGACTTCACTTTTCCTGAGAGCTGCACTGTATTCCATTGTGTATATGTACCACAGTTTCTTTAGCAACTCATCTGTTGTCTGGCATCTTGGTTGTTTCCAGAGTCTGGCTATTTTAAATAGTGCTGCGATGAGTATAGGTGTGATGAAGGGATTTTTGTATTGTATTTTTGTGTTCCTCGTGTATATCCCTAGGAGTAGCATAGCTGGATCATATAAGAGCATAATTTCCAGTTTTTTGAGAAATCTCCATATTGTTTGCCATAAAGACTGATCTGGATGGCATTCCCACAAGCAGTAAAAGAGTTCCATTCTCCCTACATCCCCACCATCACTGATTGTTCTTGTTTTGTGTGTGTGTATGTATGTATGTATGTATGTATGTATGTATGTATGTATGTATGTGTGATGTCTGCAGTATCTGTGGTGTGAGATGGTACCTCATTGTTGTTTTTATTTGCATCTCCCTGATGAATAGTGATATGGAGCATTCTTTCATGTGCCTTTCAGGCATTTGTATTTCTTCTTTAAGGAAGTATCTGATCATTTCTTGTTCCCATTTTTGATGGGGTTATATGTTTTTTCTTAATTCTGTCAGTACCATGACATGTCAATACCATGTATATCTGATGAGTATTTGGTGAATAATTTCACCCTTTGTATGGTTGGCCTTTGTATCCTACTCACTATTTTCTTTGAGGTGAAGAATCTTCTCAGTTCAAAGGAGTCCATTTGTTTATCTCTGCTTCCACTTGTTTGGACAGTGGTGTTTATTCCTTCAAGAGGCCTTTAGTCTCATGCCGTGGAGTGTTTTACATAAATGTTCTTCCAGATACTTTATAACTGCGGATGTGATATCAGGGTCTTCAGTCCATTGTAATTTTTCCTATGTGCATGGTGTTAGATAGAGGTCTAAGTAGCCATTGTGTATGTGGCTGACCAGTTTTCCTTACACCACTGGTGGAGAGGCTTTCCTACTCCATATTACCTTTCATGTCCGTTTATCAGATATTAATTGATTTCACAGTAATATTTAAGGTACATAGTGACAATGAATCAGGGGTATTCCCACCACCAGTGTTGTCCTACCTCTACCCCCAAATGTGTTTTAAAGTCATTTTTGTCAAAAGCAAATGTGCATTGCAGTATATAATACATTAATTTTTCTCTCCATAACTTTTCTGTTTTTTCTTTTCACATGTAAGAAAAAGCCATAATATCTGTACATAACTTAGAGAAAAATTATTGGTGTTTATTAACCTTTTCTTTGGGGCTTCTTTACATCTTATAGAGATATTATGCTATCTTTATAAAATTTTCAGACAGGAAAAATCAGGGCTGCCATGTCCTCCTCAAGAAATACTAATACTGTTTTCATGCATTTTGTTAACCCTTTAGAAAATTCGAAGCCATTATTTACAGCTCCACCTCCTTACATAACTTTTGTAAAGCATTGACCTCAGTAAACTCAGAATTGGTTTGCCTATGACTCACAAATCCCTTTTTTGGAAATTTATCCCCAGAACGACAAAAATCCCTCTTCCAAAACCATGTATGCACACCACTATTCATCACAGCATTCAGTACAATAGCTAAGAGTTGGAGTCAACCAAGATGTCCTAGAATAGATGAGTAGGTCATGAAGATGTGGTACATATATACAATGAGATACTACATAGATTTAAGGAATGATGCAGTCATGCAACTTAATGCAACATGGATAGAACTGGAAAATATTGTCAAATGAAGTAAACCTGAAGAAGGATAATTACAAGATGATATCACTTATATTTGGTGTTTAGAACAACTGCATGAAATAATGGGAATTGTCAAGAATACTCTATACCCCAGCATATAGTGAGGAGAAGGAAAGAAATTGAGTGTGGGAGGAAAATGACACATAAGAAGTGATGGGAGATAGGAGATAAGGGGACTCAGGTGCATTGGTCCTGTTAAATAGAACAGAACTAGTATCCAAGTGAGATTCAACATCAGTAAAACCATGAGACCCCAACATTAACAACCCAGCTTAAAAAGGTTCTTGTTATGATGGCAGCTAGGGTGGGGAGTGGAGGCATGGGATGAGCACTGGGAATATTGGTGGGGAGGTTGACACTGGTGGTAGTATTGGTGTTAAAACATTGTGTCTAAAACCCAACTATGGATAGCTTTGTAAATCACAATGATTTACATAAAAATGAAAAATAAATAGATAAAAGAAATTAATTACCTAGATGGTATGAAGTTCTCCTATACAGTGCATGCAGGATACAGGGTTGTGTATCTATGAAATATCTTACAGAATTTATATATTAAGGTCAAGACTTGAAATATCTATAAAACTAAGATAAAGGTAAATAATAATGGAGCTACTAATTTAAAGTCTATACCATGAAGTGAAACTTCAATTAATTATTTCTTGCATATATGGAATGTGATGTTTAATGTGAACTGAATACATAGTATACATATAATAAGAACTGAATCATAGATACATGCATATATTATCTTATATATTACACATTCTAGATTTAATAGATGTTTGCATGCATTTTTTGTAGGATTATTTTTTATTTGGGGCCACATCTGGTGATGCTCAGAGATTACTCCTGGCTATGCGCTAAAAAATTGCTCCTGTCTTGGAGATGCCAAGAATTGAACTGAAGTCCGTGCTTGGACAACCACATGCAAGGCAAACATCCTACCACTTCACCATCACCAGTTCAGGATTGGTTTTTAAAACAGCATAATTTAAAGCAAATATTAGCAAACTCTTTATAAAGTACAGATGATAGATATTTTAATCTTTGTGGACTACATGCAATATCTATCTCAACTACTAACCTCACTCTATTGTAGCATAAAGGCAACCATAGAAAATATTCTCTTTGTGACTGAAACACAACTACAAACATGCTTGTAATCATGGTGCTTAAATAAAAATTTATATATAAAAAATAAAATATGTAAATGAATGAATGTGTGTGACTATGTTTCAATAACTATCAGAACTAAAATTTTAATATTGATATTGTCATTAGATATTATTTTTTGCTTTGTTCAATCATTTAAAATGTATACACTATTCTTAGCTAATGGACAGCACAAAATTAAGTGATGAGTTAGATATGGCCCACATGTCATAGTTTGTTGAACACTTAAAGGTCGAATTCTATTAGATAAAATGCAATTTGTTATTATGCAGCATATTTTCCATCTTCTGGCAAAGTACCAGCAAATTTGTCTGTTTTTCTTTTTAAAACCTATTCTGTACAGAGAGACATCATGTCCACTTGATATCTAGTAATATGTAATGAAATTTATTATAGTAAATAACTATAAAATTTAAATTATTTTTAAATTATAAATTGTTTTACAGTATATGTCCTCTTCATGTACGCATTATACTTTATCATAAGTTTGCTGAAGTATTCTATTTAATTACATATATTCAGACAAAGATTTCTTCACCATATCTACTCTCAAGTTTAAAATAAAGGGACTGAAGAAACAATATTATGAATAAGACCTTTTGTGACTTGCATGTGGCTGATACGGCTTTGATCCCCAGCAACCCTAACAATCTTCTGAGCTCTGCTAGGAGAGTTCCCTGAGTTTATTGCTAGGACTAAGCCCTGAGCATCACTGGATATAGTCCTCCCCCCTTAAAAGTGAAAATGTGCATTGTCTGTGAAATTGACAAAAGAGATGTTACTTAATCACCTTATTGACAAAGAGATATTACATAACCACCTTGCATAAAAGGAAGAAATGCATAAGATATGAAACAATAGCTATAAGAAAATATAAAATAAATTTTAGACATTTTCATATGATATTGACTCAAGGTATTTGTGTTCATTGTGTGTCTTTTTTATTTAGAAGGACTAGGATTAGTTCTTTATTATTATTCATTTAAATTAGACATATAATTAATTAAAATAACACAATTTTCTTATCTTATAGCTTTTGAGTGGACTGGCATATGGACACAGCTTACCTGGATGCTCTGCTGGGAGCAAGAATCTAGTCGAGCTGTCAGCTGAATTACTGCGAACTACATGAGTGTGTATCTACGACAGTACCAATAATGCTGATTCAAAATAAATAAAGCTGCAGAAGAGTATTGAGGCATGTTCTTAGAGAGCATAGATCTTTCTCAAGAGCTGCCAATCAAAAATGAATACTATAGGCCAGAGTCTCTCAATTGAACTGAAATATCAACTATCTTGGCTTTTGGTCCAAAGGGAACGCAAAAGAGATGTGTATATTTGTTCAGCTTTTGTCATGGCTTTTACAGAGGCTACATAAAAGAAATCTTGTTTAAAATTTTCATAAGACCACAAAGGTAAAGAATGGGGAATTAAAGATTAACTTTGAAAGAACACCATTGACTTTTAATTTAGTTCTTATTCTTAGCTATATTTTTTGAAATAAGTATTTTGATACAGAAATTATACAAAAACTACTAAATAGATTTGAGGAATAAATAGAAAAATGGTTCTAGAAATATATTTTAGCTCAGTTAAAAAAAAGACTCATTTATTGAATACATTATACCTGTTCATTGCATTGATGTGATTAGATGGTATAGAATGCTTTGCATTCCATTTCATCACACTCCAGTTTCACCTCTGCAATGAAATCATTCTTTGGAATTGAATGAGTTTTCTTTCAGCCTTTTCCCATTTCTCTTATAAGGGCCACTCAGCAAACTGGTGGGAGTGAGATTGGGGAAGCTAATTCTTTCAGTGTTCAGTCATGCTTGTGGTCCTAACAATTTGGTATTTGCTCGGGCCCTGAAATACTCTGCTTCATCCAATTGGCTTGAGGAGAACCAGAGCTACACTTGGTGGTGCTGAGGTGGGTTTACAAAATTCCAGAGATTAAACTCAGGGTTTTGCACATTTATGAAAATTTTATAATTAGGCACATGCTGTGGCATTTGAGCTCTCTCCCTTTCCTCTTTTTTTGAAGTGGGTAGGGGATGTCCAGCTGATGTTGTGCTTGGGAGTCACTTCCCTACAGTGTAAAGTGGACCATGTGGTACCTGGATTCAATTCCATGCTTCCTGTATGCAAATAATATACTACAGTCCTTTGAGCTGCCTCTCAATTCCTCTTTTTCCATTTTTATTCAGATGTATAAAATCAGATATATAATCTCATTTTCCTTACAGGGTATTAAAATACAAACAGTACACAGCTTTATACTAATATAAATATTATTGGTATGTGTGTTTTTATTTTATTCTGTTTGATGGACATCTCTTCAATTCAGTACCTTAGATCTACCACATTCAGTATAATAGAATGTAATATTTCAGAGTAGTGATATGAAGTTATTTTTTCACTTGTTCATTGATACATATTATAGTCTTCAATTTTTCCTGGATAAGTTAAATAGAAGTTGTATTTTAGATAGTCACATTCAAATTACAGTACTTTTAATATTTAAAATATTTTTAAATTATAGGACCATTCTCACTTTTCCTGATCTGTGTTTCTTTTTCCTTTCACTTTCTGGGACCCATATGATTTTCTAATTGGATGCTGGGTAGATTTTTCAATCCTGAATATCAGCCTTCTTCCAATCATAGCACCCTTAATGATTGAGTCTAAGGAATAGACATTGGGTGGGGGGAGTTGGGCCACACCAAGCAGTGCTCATTCCTGACCTGACTTTTTGTTTAGGGATCACACCTGGCGGGACTCAGGAGTCCTTTCACAGTCCTGGAAATTAAACTCAGGTGAGCAACAATGCAATTCAAGCACCTTACATGTTTTTGCAATATCTGACCTCAGGATTAGACATTTTGGGGAGTATTTCTTAGTGTCTTAAATTTTTTGTAATCTTTAATATGCTTTGGTATTTCTTCTGGCTTGCCAGATGCTTACTTTGCTGGTAGCTTATGTTACAGGCCATCAGGGTCTCATATCTATGATTAAACACTTCCCTCCACATAGATGTTGCCCCCTCCTTGTCCTATCCATCAACTCCACCATGTGATATATTTCCTATTAAAGTTCAGTTCTCATGTTCTTTGTTTACATTGTCTTTGGACTTATGTCATCCCAAGATTATGTTTCTTTATATCCTGCATATGAGAAAGACTTCTATGTTATACAAATCATATTACCCTCTAAATCCATCCACATTGAAGAAAATTGATTAACTTAATCTTTTCTTATGGCTGAATAATTTTACACTGTATATCTGTACCATAGTTTCTTTATCCAGTCAACTATTCTTTGACACGGATTATTTTCAGGTTTTAGCTATTGTGGATAGTGCTGCAAGGAACATAGGAGTGCAGATAGATGTATTGTCTTCATTTTATTTTGGGGTCCTTATGCTGTATTTCAAGAAGTGAAATTACAGTGTCAAATGGAAGTTCTGTTCTTAGTTTTTTTATTAATATATTTCGTTGTTTTCTAGAAAGTGTGGAAGTAGTCAATATTCCCACCAGCAATGAATGAGAGTCCTTTTTATTCTAAAATTGAGCCAGTGCTTTATATATCTTGTGAATTAACCTTTATCAGATGAGTGATGGACAATAGATTTTAGCAGAAACAACTAAGCTTAAAAACTAATATTTTAGTTAATTTAGTTATTTTAGTTAATACTTAGTTTATTTGTTTTAAAAATTACTCAACATACAATATTTGGATAGCACAGATTAATATTTGGTTAATGGTTTTTCTCTGCTACAAATTTTATCCAACAAGTTTTTACCTTTAGAAAAAATACAAGGATCTCAGTATGTTAAGTACTGAGTTAAGTATTTCTAGTTTCATAGTAGAAGTGAGCCTGGAATTTTCAAGAATCATATCTATATCTATATGCATTTAGTAGATTTGTAGCTAGTACAAAATTATTATCTTCTAGTGCAACTTAAAAATACTTTTTTCTCTATTGGGCTTGGGATTGACCTCGGAATAAATTACCCACTTGAAAGTGTGAGACTGTAAATTCAATCTCCTATGCTCTTTCTGAAATCTGTTGTCTATGATCTCAGACACAAGAAGTTCCGGTCCTCTCACAGTCAGATGTTTGTGTGAGTACCACAAATAAAGAGCATTGATCCTGTTGTGAACTGCAACTAATAAAGTGAGCAGGCAGTATAGTATCCAGAATATTTGTGAGTATTACAACTGAGGACTGTAATCCTCAACAACCACTATGATCAAATGTGTGTACAAAATATCATCACAGGAGTAACACAATAGTGGGAAAGGAAGGATAGAAGTTTCCTTTTATAGACTCCATCAGATGTTAGGAAGTTGATAAGTCTAAGATTGTGTGAATTTAGAATACTGGAAAAATTGTGTTTTTGTATTTCTACATCATCACAGCACTATTTACAATAGCCAAAAATCTTGAAGCAACCCAGGTGCTGTACAACAGAAGAGCGGCCAAAGAAACTGTGGTGCCTATACACATACATCTGTAGCTATGTGGAAAAATGAAGTCATGAAATTTGCTTATATATGGATGGACATGGAGATTATTACTCTGAGTGAAATGAATCAAAGGGGGAGGGATAGACAGAATAATTTCACTCATTTGTGGGATATAAAAAATAAAAGACAGTATAATAATAATATTCAGAGACAATAGAGATGAAATTTGGGAGGACCAGCCCATGATATTTGAACTCACTGCTCTTTGATATGAAGAGGGATGATTGCAGTTAGAGCACTAACTGGACTGATAACTCCTATGTCAGTAATAGTAAGAGAGGGAAGCAGAATGCTTACCCCAGAGACAGGTAGAGGATGGGGTTGGGATACAGGAGGGACATTGATGGCAGGAAAGTTGCACTGGTGAAGGGTATTGTACCTTCTATGACTGATGCCTTACTATGAACACTTCTGTAGCCAAGATGCTTAAATAAATTATTTTAAAAACTACTGGAAAAATAAGGAAGTAGAAAACAGATAAAATTACTTACAAAATTTCTCCTTTAAATGATTTTCTACATGTCCATCCCAAATCCACTTTCACTATATGAAATTCTTGAAGCAATTATTCAAAATTAATAAGTCTAAGAATTTTCCAGAATACAAATGTCAGGACCCGGAGAGATAGCACAGCGGCATTTGTCTTGCAAGCAGCCGATCCAGGACCAAAGGTGGTTGGTTCGAATCCCGGTGTCCCATATGGTCCCCTGTGCCTGCCAGGAGCTATTTCTGAGCAGACAGCCAGGAGTAACCCCTGAGCACCGCCGGGTGTGGCCCAAAAAACAAAAACCAAAAAAAAAAAAGAAAACAATACAAATGTCATTATTACCATTCTATATTATATAACATAATCACTAACTATAACAGGTTTCTAAAGTATACTCTAAATATCAGTTTTGTGTGAAATGTAAGAATAACTAAAATACATTTTTGTCCAAAAACTGCACTATGTAAATTGATCAAAGAGCTTAGAATTGTACTATTGCCCATGTTATTTACTAACCAGGTAATCTGAAACAAATCATTTAACCTCTTTTGGGCCTTTATTTCTTAAGATATACACCAAAAAGGGAGGAAAATAGTTTCTCTGTAAAATTTCTAACTTTGAAATTGTATGAAACGTGTATTCTATTGAGGATAGAATCTTATTAAATTTAGGTCAGATGTGCCCCTAAAATAAAAAATATATTGGTATGATTTTCACTATACTGTGCAAATGTTCTAAAATGAAATCAATAATGTGAAATCCTTGCAGCTTTTTCATATGCATAGTTTTATTGTGTTGTGTTAAACAGCTGATTTATTTTATCATGATTGTAGCCCTTCAGTTCTAGTTAAAATGACTCCTATGTGTATACTGAGAAATACGGTCAATGCATGATTCAGCACCTTTATAAATCAAAGATTCTATTACAAGCAGAATATAGCGCAACAATAGCTATTCTATTACATTTCAGTGGCATTCTAAAAAAACGGGATACATCAAGTAAAGAACATGGGTCTACCTTTTTTTAATGCAATACAATAAAAAGTCTCTGTAGATTTCAGTCATTTCTTATGTTCAGTAGTTAGTACATCTATACCTGTGTTGAATAACATTATTCAATATGCTCCTCTTCTTTTTCCAGTATATCAGTTTTCTTGTGTGCATTGGAAAATAAACAGATAATCCTATACAAAGTAGAGGGTATCAGTTTTTTTTTTCAACATAGTTCATTTGGAATGCAATTGTATAACACCTAACAGGGAACAACTGCACACAATCCAAATTAGGAGAACAGCTATGATTGCTGGCAACATTTTGGGGCACGATATTTTGTGTAGGGATCCACTCAAAGTAGACTGCATGCAATGCAAGCACCTTAAATGCTGTACTATCACATTAGCCCTCAATGAAATAATATAATGAGAAAATGTTTCCTTAAAAAATATCTGTCTTGTAGAGGCTGGAGCTATAGCATAGCAGTAGGACGTTTGCCTTGAACGTGGCCTATTTGGACAGACCTTGGTTTGATCTTCCACTTCCCATATGGTCCCCAGAGCAAGAAGTGGTTTCTGAGCGCATAGCCAGCAGCAATCCCTGAGCGTCACAGGGTGTGTCTCAAAAAGCAAACAAACAAACAAAATATCTGCCTTGTAAATAAATTAATTTGTGTATAGTTTTAGCTGTTTCATCTATTAGAGCTAGTATTCATGAATATAGAAGCAACTATATTTTAAAGCAATAACATTAGCAACTTCTACTCTTGTAATGAGAAGGCTAACTAATGCTTTAATGTCATTGTAGAAAGTGGAACTTATGTATAGGTTTTATCATCACAAGGGGCATTCTCATAAAATAATATATGAAAACAATTCACCTGGCCAATAGAAGCTATATGGTAGGAGCTACATAAAATTTGTAAATTTTAACAGGTTACATATTTCAAACTTTGACTGATTATAATAGCCCCCAAGTATCTAACTCTAAACAATATTTTTAAAGCGATAAGCATAGAATAATTCTTAAATTTAAAACTAAGGTTTGGGCAGGAGCAATTGCACAGCGGTAGGGCATTTGCCTTGCAAGGGACAGACCCGGGAAAAACCTGGGTTCAATCCCCAGCATCCCATATGATCCCCTGAGCCCGCCAGGAGCGATTTTTGAACACAGGGCCATGAGTATCCCCTAAGGACCACCAGGTGTGGCCCCAAAACCAAAAACTAAAACAAAACAAAACAAAAACAAAAACTAGGGCAATTTCACTGCTTTGTTTTTATAGTAAAATAAATCCTATCACTCTGAAATTCAAAGAAATGACACATTAATGAAGGAAAATCAATCCTATAGGTCCCCGCTTGACTTTGTGGGCTAAAATTGCTTTCAAAATTTTATTATTAGTACTGTTGCATTGGAGGATTCTAACTCTATTATCAGGGAGGGATAAGATTTCATTTTTAAAATTGCCTGCTTCCTTTCAAAATGTAGGATTATAAATATAAGCATATTTGAAGGGACTTAATTTGTTTAAACTAAAGAATATTGTCAGAAATGACTCAAAGACAACTTTCAAGAGGGGAAAATGCTATATGAATACATAGATATAAATGAATCACTGGCACAGTTAAGAATGAAGTACTTTTGAAATAGGTTGTTATGTGTATGATTTACTCGTTTTTCCTTCTTTCCACCCTAATACAGATCTTACTAAAAATAAAGAATAGATGAGGCAATCTACTTCTGTCATTTTTACTTCCAAATCCATACTGCAATTTCTTTTTCACATGCTGTTTCTCAAGATGTAATAAGATTAAGTTTGTTTGTTTTTACTAATTTGAAGTGTTTATACATTTGATAAGTGATCTGGACTATGTAGTCTTCAAACCTGGTTCCTCTCTAAAGGAAACAATAAACAAGACCAAAGTAACTAAACTATCAGTAGGTTTTAATAAAAATATATTCTAATACAAAAATTTTAAATGTAATCTATTTATTACATTGATTAGATCAATAAATATTGAGGAGATCAACAAAGTGATTTTATTCTCATTTATTTATTTTATAATATAAAATTAGACTTTATTTGATCCAGCTTTATTAATTTTTCCTTAAGGCACCATTGTTGCATTAAATAATTAACGATGGGGCTGGATGGTGGATGATGCCATCCAGCCCACATGGCTCTGCAACCTCCATGCAGCCGGCGAGTTCCAGGCCCAGGTGAAATTACTCACTCACACGCAGCCATCAGGAAGAATCATCTTTATTCATGCCCTTGCCACCACAGGTGTGTGGCCTATGTCAACCTTTTAAGCACAGCTATATTTTGCTAGCCCTGCATCTTATCTCCTGTTAGCCATCTTCCCTTTGGGCTCCATGCGGCCCAAAGATCCAAAAGCCAGGAAGCAAGCCGGGCCAAGAGAGAAACGGCAAAAGGGCCGAATCCCCTGGCTCAGAGGTTTATCTATCCTTTTCCAGACCCCTCCCAGAAATGGGAGGTCTTGCAGGTAGTTACACCTATTATCCGGTTCCCAAAACTCCTCCCAGATATGGGTGGGTCTTGGGGTACACCACACACCATGATTTATTAACAGTTGAATTCAGGTGTCCACAAGATGTCCATCACAATTCCAACACCAGTGACAATTTCCCTCTACCCAGTGGCCCTAGGTTAAGTCCCATCCCCCAGACTGTGTCCTTAACAAACACATTTTTATGTTTTGGGGAGGTCACAACCATTGATGTTCAGGGCGTACTTCTGGTCTGAACTCAAGGATTACTCCATTTAGTACTTCTGGGAACCATATGGGATGCTGGGGATCGAATTTGGTCGGTCTCATGCAAGGCAAACACACTTCCTGCTGCACTATTGTTCTTCTCCAACAACACATTTTAAAAGTTTGATTATTGTAGTTTAAATCTTTTGCTTTCAGTGTGGTTAGAAATATGGTATATATATGTTCCACACCCCTACACTACCAATGTGCTCTAAGCTACATATGCCTGCTCCTGTTGCATCTTTTCTTCCATTCCCAACGCTTTTCATTTCTGTAATCTAGGGTCCAGTTAATCTAGGTACATACTCCCATTAGACATTAAATTTCCTTGTCCTATTATTCTGTATACCAGAGATAAGTGAGATAATTTATATTTGTTTTTCTTCAGACTTACTTCTCTTAACGTGATATCTTCCCATTCTATCCAAGTTTCAGCAAATCAAACATCTCATCATTTCTTGCAGCTGCATAGTAATCCATATTGTATATATACACTAGACTTTAATATTATTCTTTCACCTGTTAATGGCCATGAGGGTTGATTCCATATCCCAGCTATTGTGCTAAGTGCTGCAATAACTAAAGGTGTGCATGTAATATTTTGCCTGAAAGTTTTTGTGTCTTGAGGTACATACTAAGAAGTGTAATTTCTGGTTCATATGGCAGGTATAGTCTTATTTTTCTGAGAAATTTCTATCTTACTTTCTATAGGGATTGAACCAAACATTTCTATCAGTAGTGGATGAGAGTTCCTTTTTCATCACAACTCTGCCAACAGATTGTTCCTGTTTTTTTGGTAGGGGGTATGATCCATTTCATGTTGTGAGATATCCCCCTGCTGTCTTTATTTAGATTTTCCTGATAAATAAGTGTGATAGCATGTTTTTATGACCTAATTTTATGTCTGCCTTCTTTAGAGAACTGTGTATTCATTATTTCTCCCCATTTTTGGATAAAGATTTTGGATTTGCTGCCAATCTCTGATAACATTTCATATAACTTGGATGTTAATCATATATCTGGTGTGTTGAATGCAATTACTTTCTCCCATTTAATTGGATGCTTTAGTTTTATCCTGTGTTTCTTTTACCATGTAAAGACTCTAATGATGTAATACTATTCATTTATTAATGCTTATTATCTTTGCCAATATTATCATATCATTGAAAACACCTTTATTTTTTACATCTTGGAGCATTCTACCTATATCTTCCTCTGTGTTTATAATTTTGGTATGATATCAAGTTCATTTATCTATGTTGAATTAACTTTTGTGTAATGTCTGAGATATGGATCCAACTTCATTGTACATGTGTTAATACAATTTTTATAACACCATTTGTTGAATAGGCTACCTTTGTACATTGCTACTTTGCCCAAAATTATTTCATCATAGTTGTTTCAATCAATAGAGCTTTATAGTTTTAAATTAGGTGATGAGATGCAGATTCTTTTTATTTCTAGCCCTGCATATGGCTCCCTGAGCACCAGCAGGAATGATTCTTGAGCAAAGATCCTGAATTAAGCTCTGAGACCACCAGATATAGCCTAACATCCACATAAAATATTTACAAATTACTTATACCCTCATATTTCAATGAGAAACTGTTTTCAATTTTTGTTATATTTTTTCATGTATTGTAAAATGTGTATATTGGTTTCTGTCCCCATATCTGACACACAGATCCTAAATCCTTTAAAGTTACCCAGTGATAATTACAACAGCAAATATTTTGTGTAAATATTTGATATTTTATCCCATTTCCTACACAGAGCCTCTAAAATCATAGTAATTGTCTAGATGATAGTATTTTTCTTTTAAGTTTATAATGAGGTAACTCTTAGAAAATTATTTTTGTGTCTCTTAGACAGCTTCAGTTGGTTGTTATCTACTAGAATTTCCAAACTGATAGAAGCTTAGAACTTTAAACCCTACTCTCAATGCTCTGTGAAGGGGAGATTCAAGATTGAGTTAATGATCAGTTGTGACTGAATGTTAATGTCTCCACTAAATTTCCCAACTATATGGCTTGAAGAATTCCCAAGAATTGACCTTATTTGGCTATTCAAAGACTGATATACCTCAAATTGATAAAAAAAAAACCTAAGTTCCTATACTTGGGACCTTTCAGGTTCTCATTTTGTGTATCTCTATATTTGCCTATTCATTTGCAGGCTTTAAGATATAACTTATATGAATTTTCTTCAAGACCTTGTTTTCCCTTTAATTTTGCTTAAATTAATTTTGCTCTTTGCTTGTTTGATCTTTCAAGGATATTCTCTTCCTTAAACACACACACATGCTTCTTTGCTTGATCTTTAGGCTAAAGTTCTCCTTGAATATGTGCCTTTTTGTTCTATGTCTCTTTGCTTGTACTATTGAACATGCATTTCTTTCATTCTTCTTACCTCATAAGTTTTCTTTCAGTAAAGTTTATGTTGCTTTACTATATTTTAATAAATTTTTAATTAGAAACTATCTCCCTGGTTTCTATTTTTTTTGCATATTTTTTTTTATTTAAACACCTTGATTACATACATGATTGTGTTTGGGTTTCAGTCATAAAAGGAACACCACCCATCACCAGTGCAACATTCCCATCACCCAAGTCCCAAATCTCCCTCCTCCCCACCCAACCCCTGCCTGTACCCTAAACAGGCTCTACATTTCCCTCGTACATTCTCAATATTAGGACAGTTCAAAATGTAGTTATTTCTCTAACTAAACTCATCACTCTTTGTGGTGAGCTTCCTGAGGTGAGCTGGAACTTCCAACTCTTTTCTCTTTTGTGTCTGAAAATTATTATTACAAGGGTGTCTTTCATTTTTCTTAAAACCCATAGATGAGTGAGACCATTCTGCGTTTTTCTCTCTCTCTCTGACTTATTTCACTCAGCATAATAGATTCCATGTACATCCATGTATAGGAAAATTTCATGACTTCATCTCTCCTGACAGCTGCATAATATTCCATTGTGTATATGTACCACAGTTTCTTTAGCCATTCGTCTGTTGAAGGGCATCTTGGTTGTTTCCAGAGTCTTGCTATGGTAAATAGAGCTGCAATGAATATAGGTGTAAGGAAGGGGTTTTTGTATTGTATTTTTGTGTTCCTAGGGTATATTCCTAGGAGTGGTATAGCTGGATCGTATGGGAGCTCGATTTCCAGTTTTTGGGGAGAAGAAATGAACAGACACTTTGACAAAGAAGAAATACACATGGCCAAAAGACACATGAAAAAATGTTCCACATCACTAATCATCAGGGAGATGCAAATCAAAACAACGATGAGATACCACCTCACACCCCAGAGAATGGCACACATCACAAAGAATGAGAATAAACAGTGTTGGCGGGGATGTGGAGAGAAAGGAACTCTTATCCACTGCTGGTGGGAATGCTGTCTAGTTCAACCTTTATGGAAAGCGATATGGAGATTCCTCCTGGTTTCTATTTTAACAAATGATCATACCAGAGGTGGGGATTATAAGAAAAATTGTGACTAACCTGGAAACCTACTACTTTTAATTGGTATCTCAAGTAGAGGCCTGCCTGGTGGGAATGAACATAACCTGTGGTGTCTTTACTAACTCATTAGTATATTATTTACAATGCATTGTAGGACACTCAGCTGGTTTCAAAATATCAGTTATAAAACTAACATATGTCTGGTATCACAAGTATTGTATGTGAATATAGAAAGACAATGCTTCCCCTCCACCCACATTTATATTCTAGTATTTATTCTTACTTTATTAGTTAGTCATATGAAGCTTTCTCAACTTTAAACTCAGAGACCAAGTACACTAATAATTCTCAATTTATTCTCTAGACCAGTGGTCCTCAAACTATGGCCCGCGGGCCACATATTGTGTTTGTATCTGTTTTGTTTCTTCATTGCAAAATAAGATATATGCAGTGTGCATAAGAATTCGTTCATAAGTTTTGTTTTTACTATAGTCAGACCCTCCAATGGTCTGAGGGACAGTGAACTGGCCCCTTGTTTAAAAAGTTTGAGGACCCCCGCTCTAGACCCACCTTTCACTCTCCTTTACTTTATGCCTTCTTGAAGTATGACATGGACTAACTATATCATCAACATACCCCAGTCTTTGATCTGTAGTTGCATAATATAGGTATTGGCAGGATATATAAAGTCAGGGCAAAAAATATTCAGGCTTATTCCACCCCATGATTTTTCTCTACTGTGTTAAATTTTGATAGTTGGTATGTTGTATTACTAAGGGCCAGGATTCTGATTAGTGAACTATTTCCAGAGTTACAAGTTGTAAGTTCTAATAAGTTCTAATAATACTAGTCTTATAAGGAAGTAAAATACTGATATTCTTTGTCTCTGGGTGAATTCACAATTTTTCTTGGATTCCTAATCCTTCCCTTTAGATTTTTCATTGCTGCTATTTCAACTATCTTTGAAATAAAATATTTTCTTCAGAAACTGTGATGAAAGAAAATTTAGCTTATGTATTTACCTGCTTATACTATAATTTAAGCACTATTTAAGTATTACCAGAAATAGAATTTAAGAAAAACTTAAAAAGTTTTGGAGATTAATTCAGATTATGAATTTATTGGGACCTCAGTACTGGTGGGTGTTAGGGAGAGAGATAAATATCTGTAGGTACAATTATCTCTCCTGATTAGAGGTACAAATTTAGGGTGGTATTTGATTTCCACAGCCCCAAGATCATTTGATAAATATTGGAGCCCTGGTAGGGCTCTCTGTATGGTCTATGAAAATAAAATAGAATATGGAAGAAATCTGGATCCTTCAAGCTTCCTGCTCTCACCTTTCCCTATTTTGATAGAAGCCACAATACATCTCAGTAATGTATCATGTATTGAGTCTGATATGTTCAGACTTTAATACAAGCCACCATTCAATAAAGGATTTACATGCATGTCCAGCTGTTATACTCACAATCCCTTGCGAGTATATGCCTCAGCTAAGTTTACCTAGGCTAGTAATATTATTATAGGATTTAACACTATGTCCTAATCCCCTGAGTTGAGAAAACTTGGAATCTACACCCAAAATATATACTGAATTATTGCTTTTACAAAGTAGCAAGAACTTGGATAGGATACAATGTACTGTCTTCTCCTTAGGCCTCAAAAATTTCCCCTAGGCCCTGCTATAGAACCTGGGGGAAATTGGAATGATGTAGTTTATTTTGAAGACTTGTTTTTCTATTTAAAGGAGACTGCTCCTGTAAACTCAAAAAAGAAACTTTAAAAAACATTTTAAAGTAAACTTTAATAGTCATGAACTGCCAACAACTTAAATGCCTATGTATTTGTAACACATAACAATGTACAAATAATTTTAGTAACAGTAAATCCAGCAAATAAAATCCAATAAGAAATAAACAACCTATTGATGTTTTCAACAACATTGACTTAGATAAACTTGATAGAATTGTGCTTATAAAAATTGTAGACAAAACAATTCAATCAAATATAACATGTAGGATGTTATAACATATAACACTTAACATAATATAGGATTCTATATAGAACATTCAAATTAATGTACACTGAATTAAAACAAAGTAACGGTGCATAAGCATAAGGGATTAACTAAAAATAAAAGCAAGAGATTACTAAAAATCATGAAAACTTTAAAAGCATTTGCAGTGGTGAGGATTAAACCAAGTGCCTCATATGAGGAAGGAAAGCGCTTTATTGGTGATATACATCCCTACCTTGATGTGCCAAAAAATCTTTGGGGGTAGATATATTCATTACCTTAATATAGTTACAGTGTTATAATATACTCAAAAGGTTGGAGTGCATGTTTTTTGTGTTACAGGCCCTGATTTGGTGCTCATCACTGCATGGTCCCAAGCACTATGGCAAGAGACCTCCAACCAATGACCACTAGGTGTGTTCAGAAAAAGAAGCTTGTGGAGTTTAACATATTAAATTTATAGAACAATAGAGCTATTAAAAGATAAAATGGTTCAACAAAAAATCTTTATCACATTTTCTCTTAGATTATCAACTCTTCCTATATTGAGTAGCCAACTCACCTCGCATAAATAGAACTATCTCACTGTGCTATTAGGAGAACAATTAGAACCAAGTCCATCTGAACAATAGCACAATTGCAAAAAATGTATGGTAGGCTGCAGGATTCCTCTTCTCTGCTTGTCAGCGCTCATCCCTAACTGTACAAGTATGTTCACAGTCAAGCATTTATCAGAATACAGAAAACAAGAACTCTCTTTTTTGGTATTTGGACCACACCCAGTGATGCTCAGGGGTTACTACTGGCAGACTTGGGAGTCCATATTGGATGCAGGATCAAACCTGAAATGGTCTCATGCAAACAGGCAAAAGCCCTATCTGCTATGTTATCGCTTCTGTCCCCGGAAGATCTTTTGATTAGCATTCTTCAACAAGCAGTTTGGGTAGTACTGATTTGCAGGTGTAGAGTAGTTGAAAACCATTGGACTTTATTTCGGCTTTGGTTCTTAATTAATGGTTCACAGTTTCCTATATAAGACAAATGTATCTCACTTATTGTAAATAGGTGAAAGAACGTTATTTTTTATTATTTGACAAGACAGTGGCCTCTACATTCATGAAACATATTTTATGTTCTAGGACCCATTGAGTCACTTTCTGTTGGTTCTCCCACATTTGTTAGAAGAGGAGGGTCTTAACTTGGGACATTGGTGATGGGAATGTTTCACCTGTGATGGGTGGTGTTCTTTACATGACTGAAACCCAAACACAATCATGTATGTAATCAAGGTGTTTAAATAAAAAAACTAAAAAAAAAAGAGGAGGGTCCTGCTCCATTGTTGTGTCACTTGTTGTCAATGACACAGGAGGTGCCACTGAAGAATTTTCCACATCAACATCACCAGGAGGATTTGATGTGCTATGACACATGTTCTTGTGATACGTATGGTGGGGCTTACTGATGAAGGTTCTTCCATATTCATCACACACATCAGGTCTTGCTGCACTATGAGTTCTCTTGGGCATGTTAAAGTAGAAACTGTATCTAAAGATTTTCCCATATTCTTCACACTGAAATTTAACTCCAGAATGAGATTGCTGATGCTCATGAAGTACTTCTTTGCAGGTACAGGCTGTTGCACATTTATTACAAGTAAAATGTCTAAATCCAGCATGAACCCTTAGATGTTGAACAAGGTGGTATCTTCTGTAATATGAATTCCCACATTTATAACAAGTATAAGGCTTCACTCCTGAGTGAACTTGTTTATGCATTAGGAGGCTGGGTTTATAGACAATTTCCCACAATAACTACACTTAGAATGTGCACTCTGGGGTTCGTGAGGTAATACAGAGCTGTGGCTTCCATATGCTCCACACTTACTTGTCTTGGAACATTTCTTTACCTGGTGAGTATTCTGCACCTTCTTATATTTCAGTTTGAGATGGGATGACTTTCCACCTTCAATGTATCTATTATATTTTTGCTTAGTGTGCAAAGCCTCCTCGCACTGACTGCTGCTAGATGGCTCATTCACATTATGAGTTTCCTGGTGCTGGTCAAATTCAGAGCTGGTAATTAGCCTTTTGAATCAATCAAAGAGTTCTCTGCCATTTGCAATGTGCAGCTCTTTACAGAGGATATTTGGCTATTTTCGATTGTTAAATTTCTTTCCATTATGCTCCTCTGTAATTTGTTAAGGATTTTGGTGATATTCAAAGCTCTCTCTGGAGAGCGTGGCCTCTTCCTAGTGGATGTCCCTTTCTTCTCAGACAACTGTAAATTTTCTTTCCAGACTGGGTGGTCCTCTTTGATGAAAAGATCCACCTGGAGAGTTTTCACATCTGAAATTCTTATAGGACAGCTCTGATGTGAATATGCAGCTTCTTCCTCTATAATATGTGAATGATCAGTATCAGAGTGCTCCATGACCAATTTTTCTGTTGCTAGAGATGAATCTAAATTGACAGGAATTCTAGAATATCTTTGTGACTTCCTCGGTCCTCTCTCTAGATCCAAGGGCTCAGCCTCTCGTTCCTGTTGGTGCAGCTCAGTGTGCTTGGAAATCTCTGGCTCTTGTTCTGGAATTATATAGAATCCGGAAGTATTTTGGTGCATTATATCTTGTCCAGGTACATATGACTCCTGTTGATGATTTATAGAGTTTCTGTAAACCTCTGATTCCTGTTGGTGCACTATATAGCTCCTGCAACTCTCTGGCTCCTGTTGGGACATTATAAAATGTCTAGAAATCTCTTGCTCTTGTTGATTCATTGTATACTGTCTGGAAACCTCTGACTCCTGTTGATGTACTATATATTGTCTGAAAACATCTGATTCCTGTTGATGCACAACACAGTGTCTGGACATCTCTGACTCCTGTTGGTTTATTGCATATTGTCTGGTAACCTCTAGCTTCTGATGATATCTATAAACTCCTGGCTCTGGTTGGGGCATCACATAATGTCTAGCCACCTCTGGTTCTGGTTGGGGTATCATATGTCTGACCATCACTGGATGAGGCTGGATCATCATATAGTGGCTGGCTACCCGTGGCTGAGGTTGGGGCATCATATAATGTCTGGCCACCGCTGGTAGTGGTTGAGGCATCATATGTCTGAATAACACTGGCTCTGGTTGGGGCATCATATAGTGTCTGGCCACCTCTGGTACTGGTTGAGGCATCATATATATGACCACTCCTGGGTCAGGTTGAGGCATCATACAGTATCAGGCCACCTCTGGTACTGATTAAGGCATCATACAGCTGACCACTTCTGTCTCTATTTGAGGCATAATACAGTGTCTGACCACTTCTGTTACCAGTTGAGGCATCATATGTCTGACCACTCCTGGCTCTGCTTGAGGCATCATATAATGTCTGGTTACCTTTGGTACTGGTTGAGGCATCATATATCTGATCACCCCTGGCTCTGGTTGGGGCATATGTCTAACCACTTCTGGCTGTGTTTGAGGCATCATACTGTGTCTGGCCAACTCTGGTACTGGTTGAAGCATCATATGTCTGACCACTCTTGGCTCTGGTTGAGGCATCAAATGTCTGACCACCCCTGTCTCTGGTTGGGGCATCATATTATGGCTGGCCACCTCTGGTATTGGTTGAGGCATCCTATCTCTGACCTCCCCTGGCTCTAGTGTGGGCATCAATTTGTGGCTGGCCACCTCTGGTACTGGTTGAGTTATCTTATGTCTGACTAATCCTGGCTCTGGTTGTGGCATCATATGTCTGACCACCTCTGGCTGAGATTGGGGCATCATATAGTGGCTGGCTATCCCTGGCACTGGTTGTGGCAGCATTTTGTGGCTGACCATCTGTGTAACGTGTTGGGGCATCATATAGTGGTTGTCTACCCCTGGCACTGGTTGGGACATCATATATTGACTGATCACCCCTGTAACTTGTTGGGGAATCATATAGTGACTGACCATTCGTGGCACTAGTTGGGGAATCATATAGTATCTGACCACACCTGTCTCCAGCTGGGGCATCATAGCTTTTCTGGCCATCTCTGGTACTGGTTGAGGCACCATATATCTGACCACCCATGGCTCTGGTTGGGGTATCATATAGTGGCTGGCAACCCCTGATCCTTTTTGGGGAATTACATAGTCTCTGAAAACCTCTGGATTCAGTTCGACCAGTATATAGTGTCTGGAAGCTGGAAGTCCCAACGAGAATGCCAGTGGATGGGTTAGCTCTGTAGCTGTAGTCAATGTTCTCCTCTGACCCTCATCAAGTAGTTCCTATTGTTCTTGACTGAAGGACAGAAGCGCCAGTTGGGAGAGGGCCATTTCAATGCGTGTCCAGCTGGCACTGCCTTTGTCATCAACTCTTCTACTTCAGAGCTGTAAGCCCACTCCAGAAGACCTGAGTGAGGGGCAAAGGGCTTGTGGTAGAGAAAATAAACAGAAGTGTACTAGTCAGGCTCACATAAATGGAATTCAAGTCAGGATTTCATAGCTAGTATAAGTCATAGAGGCATTATTCAAACTCTAAACTGTTCTTTCTTGTTTGGGACTGTTCAAACTGCCAGTAAATAAACCTCTAGATCACAAAGAGGAACATAAAAAGGAATTACAAGAAGCATTAATGCGTGTACATTGGAAGTCCCACTCCAAAGTTATCTTAGTCATTTTTACCACGTCCAGCTATTCTTAGGACATAACTACTGGCGCTGTGTTCAGGAGTTATTCTAGGTGAAGCATATGGGACAATATGTGGTGTTGAGAATAGAACCGGGTTGGGATTAATGTTTGACCCTTTTATTGTGGCCAAACCATAGTTTTTAAAAACCTAATTATGGCTGACTTTCTTAGCTCCACCAAGGTGACAAGGTGAGGTCTTCTATAAGGACCCACTGAAAAGTAACCCCTCAGAAGAACTGCTGTGATATTAAAATGGTTTGGGATATAGGTAGAAGGGCAAAGGAGAAGAGGTTCAGAAGATAGATGGGAGAGGGTGGGCAGGAGAAAATGGTCTGTGTCAGGCAGGATCAAAGAAGATATAGAAGAGGTACGGGGAAGAAAAATAGAATGTAAAGAGGGGAGAACAAGAGGATATGGGTATTTGGAGAAACAAATATGAGGGCAATGTGATCTTACCAGTCAGAAACTTTTTATCTCATTTTGTGCTAAAGTCAATATGTCATTTCTTATATATGTCCTTCTTTGGGAACGGTAAAATATCCAGAAGCAAAAAGGGCATTATTAATTTAAATAGGCCTAAGGTTTGCACGAATGTTATCTTAGTGATTATTTTTGGGGGGTGAGACTCAGGGGTTACTCCTGGCTATGTGCTGAGAAATTGCTCATGGCTTGGGGAACCTTATGGGACACCAGGGGATCGAACCTCAGTCTGCCCTAGGCTAGTACTGGCAAGACAGATACCTTACCGCTCTGTGCTACTGCTCCGGCTCCATCTTAGTGATATTTTCTTTCATTATCGGGCTTTTCCTGATTATATATAGGGCTTACAATCGACTGTGTTCAGGAGTCAACCCTGATGGTGCCTGGGGCCCATATGTTGTAGATCAAACAAGGTTCTGCTTCATACAAAGCAAAAACCATAAACCCTGTATTATCATTCAGTCTCAGAGATACTTTTAGAATTTAAAATTGGCACTTCTGGCACATATAGTCCCTGGGTCCATTCACATGGTTCCTAAATACAGAAGTACCAATATCTCCCTTCTTGATATGTGTACTTTCCAATATTCATGCTGAGTTGTGTATACCTTGGCTCTCTAGAAACTTATTGGAAAAGTCTATATTTTCTCTTGAGTGCATTGCTCTCTTACTTTCTTATCTTCTCTCTCTGCCTCCTCAGTACTTTTGCATAAGGCCTGATTTTACTTAAAGAGGTGCTTCTTAAGCTTCACAAAGATGACAAGGAGAAGGCTTGTCAGTGATAACCCACCAAAATCCACCTGACAGAAGACCTGCTCTTACAGCCAGAGTATTTAGGTAGGAAAGAAATATAAGGGGGATATGTACATACAGATCAGTTATATCACATTTAACATGCATGGAATTAAAGTCACAATGGCAGGATCCAATTCCTAGGCTGTTTTTTCTTGGTTGCTAAAAGATAAACTCCAGAAAAGAAGCCTTTACCACAAAGAGGACCATAAAGAAAATACAGGAAATATTAATGCATATAGGTTTTAAGTTCGACCATAAAACTACCTTAGGAAAATTTTTGAGATGATAGCACAATCCCTGTGCATAGGGGTCAGTCCTGCTGTTGGTGCAGAGGGGGTCAAATGCAATGACAGGATTAGCCAAGTTCAGTCATATGCAATTCAAGCATCTCAGAGGGCTTGTGTGTGGGAAAAAGCTAGTGGTGAAGTGTATCACTGCTACTATAAATCATAAGGTAGTCCCAATATCTAAATTCCATATTTATAGTGGTAAAAACAGTATCTACCAGAAAATAGAAACATGAAAAGACATACTAATATGTCTTCGCCGAAAATACTGCCCTTAGCTGCCCTACTTATTTGAGGGTTTCTATAACCCATGGTTGTAGGGTACCATTTTGGGGGATATATCTAGCAGTACTCAGGGATTATTCTTGGCTCTGTGCTCAGGGGTCATTTCTAGTGGTGCTCTAGAGACCATATGCAGTACAGAGACAAAACCGTGGTCAGTGCATAGTGTATAATTAATTCATGCATTTCAGAGTAATTTTAGGGGATAGAAAAATAGTTTGAAGGAGGAGTCAGGTGAGGGAGGAGTGTGGGAAAATAAACACAAGTACAATGTGGCCTTACTTGTACATTGGATCATACTTACTTGGGGCTGAAGTCAAAATATCAGAGCTGAGAGAAAACTTGATAGTACTTCTGCTGGCACTTGCTTTATACAAAACCTATAGGGTTTCCATCTCCATCATAGCATTTGATTTCTCTATTACAGGCAGGCATAATTCCTGAGTGCAGAGCCAAGGTTAACACTTAAGAATTTCTGGTGTGGCCCCAAAACAAAGCAAAAGAGAAAAGATATCAGGGCTACAATAATACATAAAGACAGGACCCAAATGTCCTTTGTTGGGGGCGTTGAAATTGTGTGAAAGAAGTCTTTAAAAGCAAAGAGGAAGATTAAAGAATGTACAGGAGGTCACAGTCTGATAGACCAGAAGTTATCATAGTTATGATAGTTATTATGGCAATAAGGAAGGGAGATGGGGGTGGTTGAGCCACACTCAGCTGTGCTCATAGTCACTCCTAAAGACACTGAGGTATCATAAGCATGCCAGAATCAAAATACAGCCAGCTACCAAGGACAGCTGAGTGCAATAGAAGGGCTTCAGGAGCAGCTTAAAAAATAAACAGCAGGGTAGCATCCTACCAGTCAGGTACACTGAATATCAAATTACTTAAACAATGTTTAAGTAAGGATATTATACCTCATATGAAGTAAAAGAGGCAGAACCCAGACTCTAAAGTGTTCTTCATTGCCAGAAATAAAACTGAGGGTGGGGTGTGGACAAGATTCTTCCAGAAAACAGGAACATGATAAGAAACACTTAATTTTCTGCCAGACATCCTTCCACAAATAATTATTAGTAAATTTTTTAAGCTACCGCCAGAGATCAGTCAGGGAGTGCGGAGATACTGCTTTTGGAGATGTGATTATACAAAATTCTCCAGAAATACTCCTGTCTATAAA
The DNA here is from genome assembly GCF_024139225.1 of Suncus etruscus. Classification (NCBI taxonomy): domain Eukaryota; kingdom Metazoa; phylum Chordata; class Mammalia; order Eulipotyphla; family Soricidae; genus Suncus; species Suncus etruscus. The sequence goes on from NC_064868.1 coordinate 35,157,968, forward strand.
TTTATTGCTGGTAGGATTTGGAGCACCATATATGTGCAGGGATTGAACTTGGGTGAACTGTGCACAACACAACCATGCTCTGTTCTATAATCCCTCCAAAAGCCATTTTTGGGGTTATAGATCCAATTGTGCCTGGAGATCACTCTAGTGACTCTTGAAAGATTATGTGGCATTGAGACCAAACCAAAGTCAAGGATTTTAATGCAAGTACATAACAGAACTTGTGGGAAGTGGAAAATAGATGGGGAGGGAAATGGGGGAAGCAAATAAGTGGGTGATGTGGTCTTACCACTCAAGTTCACTGGATCTTTTAGATGGAGCTTACATCATGGCATCATAGCCTGAAAATCATATAAGCTTAAGTTATTTGTAAACTATTCTTTGGGCTGAGTGATAAAACCATCAGAAACAAACCTCTAATAGAAAAACCTAAAAATTACAGGAAGTCACAGAGTGTGAGTGTGGCTGAAAGTCTCATCACATAGCTATCGATTTTGGTGGGCAAAGATGTTGGACCACACCTGCCTGTGCTCAGGTGTCACTACTGGTAGTGCTTGGTACCATTTGCAGTAATTAGATCAAGGTAAAGGCAACAGCCAAATTTAGCTGCAAGCAATGCATAGCATCAGACATGTATTAGGAATGAGGTGGGGGAAGGAAGATGGGGTGAGGAAGGATAATAAACATGGAGTCCATGCGGTTTTATCCTTCAGGTAGACTATATCTCACTTACATAGGGAACAAGTCAAGATTTCACAGCACAGATCATGCAAAAAATCAGAAAACAACCTCTAAATTATCTTTCCAATAACTGTCTCCACAGAAAGCAAGGTATAAAATGAAGTAAAAAGAAGTCGTAATGTGCATAAGCCGTAAGACTTACCCAAATATGTCTAACTGATGTTGATGTGCAAGGGTTGATATAGTGAACCATTAATACTCTGCCAAGGGGTAAATCTTGGTAGGTACCATGTGCAGTACCAGAATCATGGTCAGCCACCAAATTCATCTGCGAGTAATGCAAAAACTCAAACAACATTTAGTGGGATAGAAGAGATGGAGAGGGAGGAATAAGAAAAACGATGGAGGCTATGTGGTCTTAATATTAGATTGCACTGGATCTCACTTACATGGGGTGGAAGTCAAAATCTCACAGCTTGCATCATGCCAAACGCAGCAAGAAGACTCAACAATGACTTTCTTAGAAACAGTAAATCTACCTGGGTAAGAGGCATACAAACAAATACTTACAAAGCTGAGTGTGAAATAAAGTACAAGAAGTCATAAAGTACATAAGCCTTAAGTCCAGCCACAAATATGTCTAACTGATATTGGCAGGCAAGGGTCGATGTTTAGACCACTTCCGATTTTCTCAGGAACACTCCTGTTAGGTGCCAAATGTAGTCCCTGAATCATGGTAAGGCCAGCCTCCAAAGACAGCTGCAAATAATGGAAAAAATAACACAATTGTAGAAGTATAGAAGAGATAGAGAGGGAAGGAATGGGAGAAAAAGATGGAGGCTATAGGGTGTGGGCCAGTGCTGTGGCACAGCATTAAGGCAATTGCCTTGCAGGTGGATATGCTAGAAAGATCCCTTAGCATTCCATATTGTCCCCTGAGCCACCATTAATTTCTGATTCCAGAGCCAGGAATAACTCAGAAATATCTCCTGAGTGTCAGTGGGTGAAGACCAAAACCAAAACTGACAGACAAAACATTCAGTTACACTGGAACTCATGTATGTTTAGATGAAGTTGAGATTTTACAACCTAAATCATGCCAAAAAAAAGCAAAAAACATCTAAACTGTCCTTCCTTAGAAAAATTCATCTACCAGGGTAAGACGCATACAAACAATGGCACAAAAAATCAAGTTCAGGAAATTGTAATCTGCTTAGCCATAATTCCCCCAAAAATGTCTAACTGATTTTGGCAGGCAGAGGTCGATAGATTGGGTGACTTCTGCTCTACTAAGCGGTCACTCCTAGTAGGTACCATATGCTGTACCTGATTCATGCTAAGGTCAGCCGCCAAAACAGCTTTGAGTAAAGCAAATCCTCACAACTTGTAGAAGGATAGAAGAGATAGAGTGCGATAATAGGAAACAAAGATGGAGGCTATGCAGTTGGTCCAGAGCAGTGGCTCAGTCTCAAGGCATTTGAGTTGCAGGTGGCTGACCGAGGAAGATCCCCAGGGTCCCATACTGTCCCATGAGCAGCCAGTTATTTCTGAACCCAGAGCTAGGAGAAATTCCTAAGAGTCACTTGGTGAAGCCCAAAAGAAAAAACCAAAAGGCAAAACATTCAGTTACACTGGATCTCACATACATAAATAGAATTCAACATTTCACAGCCTGCATCATACCAAAAGGCAGCAAAAAGCATCTAAACTGACCTTCCCTAGAAGCAGTAAACAACCTGGGAAAGATGCATAAAACAACATACAGTGCTGGGTAAAAAAAATCAATTACAGGAAGTAGATCTCTGCATAAGCCTTAAATCAAGACCAAAATGTCTAACTTATTTTGGAGGGTAGGTAATGATGGATGGACCACTTTGTCTCTATTCAGGGATTACTCCTGGTAGGTACCATATGCAGTACCTGATTCATGCTAAGGTCAGCCTCCAAAACAGCTCTTAGAAATTCAAAAAGTCACACAACTTGTAGGAGGGTAGAAGAGACAGAGAATGAGAATAAAAAACAAAGATGGAGACTATGCAATCAGAACAAGAGCTGTGGCGCAGTTTAGGGAATTTGCCTTGCAAATGACTGACCTAGGAAGATCGCCAGAGTCCCATAGTGTCATCCCCTGAGTCTCCAGTTATTTCTGACCCTAGCTCAAGAGTAACTACTGAGCATCACCATGAGAAGCCCAAATACATAACCAAAAGTCAAAAACAATTTCACCGACTTCCTGGGTAAGACGCATACAACCACTGGCAGGAAAAATCATATTCAGAAAATCGTAAATTGCATAAGCCTTAAATCCTGTCCATATATGTCTAAATGATTTGGGTAGCCTGGCGTCAATAGATTGGACCACTTCTGCTTGACTCAGGGGTCACTCCTGGTAGATACCATATGCAATACCTGATACATACTAAGATCAGACAACAAAATCTCTTTGAGTAAAGCACAATCTCACACAAATTGTAGCAAGAAAAAAGATATAGGGAGGAAGATACCCAGAGTCCCATACTGTCCCAGTAAACCAGTTATTTCTGAACACAGAGCTAAGAAACATTCCTAAGTGTCACCTGGTGAAGCCCAAAAGCAAAACCAAAGACAAAACATTGAGTTACACTGTTTCTCACATACATAAGTAGAATTCAAGATTTTTCAGCATGAATCATAACAAAAGGCAGCAAAAGGCATCTAAACTGACCTTGTCTAGAAAGTAAATCTAACTGGGTAAGATACATAAAAACAAATACAATATTGGGCAAAAAAATCAAGTACAGGAAGTAGTTCTCTGCATAAGACTTAAATCAAGATCAAATAGTCTACCTTATTTTGGCATGCAGGGCTGGATTGATGGATCACTTTGGATCTATTCGAGGATCACTCCTGGTAGGTACCATATGCAGTACCTAATTCATGCTAAGGACAGCCACCAAAAAAGCTTTCAGTAATGCAAAAGATCAACAACCTGTAGAAGGGTAGAAGAGACAGAGAATGAAAATAAGAAACAAAGATGGAGGCTATGCAGTGCGAGCAATTGCAGTGAAGCAATCTTAGAGAATTTTCCTTGCTGGTGACTGACCTAGGAAGATCCCCAGCACCCCATATTGTCCCCTGAGCCACCAGTTATTTCTGAACCCGCACCAGGATTAACAACTGAGCATCACTGGTTGAAGCTCAAAAAAAAAAAAAAAAAAAAAAAAAAAAGACAAAACAGTTTCACTGAGCTCACATCCATGGAGTAGAAGTCAAAATTTCACAGCTTGCATCATGGCAAAAGCAGCCTCAAGTCTCTGAACTGTACTGCCATCTTAACCATGAATATAACTGGGTAATGTGTACACAAACAATGGCGTGAAATTAGAAAATTTCGTAAGCATGAAATCCCGCCCATATATGAATAACTGATATTGGCGGGCAGGGGTCGATGGATTGGATCACTTCTGCTCTACTCAGGGATCACTCCTGGTAGGTATACCATATGCAGTACCTGACTAAAGGCTTGGTCAGCCATAAAAATAGCTTTTAGAAATGTAAAAAATCAACTACTTGGAGGAGGGTAGAAGAGACATAGAGTGAGAATAAGAAACAAAGATGGAGGCTATGCAATCCGAGCAAGAGTGGAGACGCAGTTTAGGGAATTTTCCTCGCAAGTACTGACCTAGGAAGATCCCCACAGTTCCACAGTGTCCCCTGAGTCACCGGTTATTTCTGACCCTAGGTCCAGAGTAATCCCTGAGCATCACTGTGTGACTCCCAAGTAAAAAACCAAAAGTTATAAACAGTTTCATTGGTTTCCGGGTAAGAAGCATAAAAGAAATGGCGTGAAAAAACAAGTCCAGGAAGTCGTAATTTGCTTAAGCCAGAAATCTTGCCCAAATACATCTAACTGATTTTTGCGGGCTGGGATCCATAGGTTGGACCACTTCAGCTCTACTCAGAGGTCACTCCTGGCTCGTACCATATGTAGTACCTGAATAATGCTAAGGTCAACCACTGCCAAAACAGCTTGGAGAAAAGCAAAACGTCACACAACTTGTAGGAGGGTAGAAGAGATAGAGAGGGAGAATAAAAAACAAATATGGAGGCTATAGAGTAGGGGACAATGCTTTTCCCTTGCATGTGGCTGACTTAGAAATTTCCATTGTGTCTGATACTATCCCATGAACTACCAGCTATTTCTGACTCCAGGACCAGAACTAACTCCTGAGAGTTACCAGGTGAAGCCCAACACCAAATCCAAAAGAAAGAACAGTTTCACTGATCGCACCTACTTGGAGAAGAAGAGAAATTCTCACATCTTGCATCATGCCGAAAGGCAGCAATAAGTTTCCAAACTGTCATTCCTTGGTAACAATAAATCTACTTGGGTAAGACACATACAACCACTGGAGGGAAAAATCATATTCAGGAAGTCGTAAACTGCATAAGCCTTAAATCCTGCAAATATGTGTCTAACTGATTTTGGGGGGCTGTTGTCCATAGATGGAACCACTTCCACTTGACTCATGGGTCACTCCTGGTAGATACCATAAGCAGTACCTGATTCATGCTAAGCTCAGCCAACAAAACCTCTTTGAGTAAAGATAAACCTCACACAAATTGTAGGAGGAGAGAAAAGATACAGAGGGAGAATAAGAAACAAAGATGGAGGCTATGCAGTGCAAGCAATTGTAGTGAAGCAATCTTAGAGAATTTTCCTTGCTGATGACTGACCTAGGAAGATCCCCAGCACCCCATATTGTCCCCTGAGCCACTAGTTATTTCTGACACCGCAACAGGATTAACACCTGAGCATCACTGGTTGAAGATCAAATAAAGAAATACAAAATACAAAACAGTTTCACTGAGCTCACATCCATGGAGTAGAAGTCATAATGTCACAGCTTGCATCATGGCAAAAGCAGCCTCAAGTCTCTGACCTGTACTGCCCTGTTAACCATGAATATAACTAGGTAAGGTGCACACAAACAATGGTGTGAAATTCGAAAATTGCATAAGCATGAAATCCCACCCATATATGAATAACTGATATTGGCGGGCAGGAGTCGATGGATTGGATCACTTCTGCTCTACTCAGGGATCACTCCTGGTAGGTATAACATATGCAGTTCCTGACTAAAGGCTTGTTCAGCCACAAAAAGTGCTTTTAGAAATGCAAAAAATCGACAACTTATAGGAGGGTAGAAGAGAGAGAGTGAGAATAAGAAACAAAGATGGAGGCTATGCAATCCGAACAAAAGCAGAGGCAAGGTTTAGGGAATTTTCCTCTCAAGTACTGACCTAGGAAGATCACCACAGTCCCACAGTGTCCCCCGAGTCACCGGCTATTTCTGACCCTAGGTCCAGAGTAACCCCTGAGCTGCACTGTGTGACTCCCAAATAAAAAACAAAAGTCATAAACAGTTTCATTGGTTTCCTGGGTAAGACTCATCCAAGAAGTGGTGCAAAAAAACAAGTCCAGGAAGTCTTGATCTGCTTAAGCCAGAAATCCTGCCCAAATAAATCTAACTGATTTTGCTGGGCTGGGATCCATAGATTGGACCACTTCGGCTCTACTCATGGGTCACTCCTGGTTCGTACCATATGCAGTACCTGATTAATGTTAAGGTCAACCACTGCCAAAACAGCTTGGAGAAAAGCAAAACGTCACACAACTTGTAGGAGGGAAGAAGAGATAGAGAGGGAGAATAAGAAACAAATATGGAGGCTATAGAGTAGGGGACAGTGCTTTCCCCTTGCAAGTGTCTGACTTAGAAATTTCCATTGTGTCTGATACTGTCCCATGAACTACCAGCCATTTCTGCCCCTAGCGCCAGAACGCCAGAGAGTTACCAGGTGAAGCCCAACACCAAATCCAAAAGAAAGAACAGTTTCACTGATCACACCTACTTGGAGAAGTGAAGTTCTCACATCTTGCATCATGCCTAAAGGCAGCAACAAGTTTCCAAACTGTCCTTCCCTGGACACAATAAATCTACCTGTCTAAGACACATACAACCACTGGTGGGAAAAATCATATTCAGGAAGTTGTAAACTGCATAAGCCTTAAATCCCAACCATATGTGTCTAACTGATTTTGGGGGGCTGTTGTCCATAGATGGAACCACTTTCGTTTGACCCAGGGGTCACTTCTGGTAGATGCCATATGCAGTACTTGATTCATGCTAAGCTTAGCCAACAAAACCTCTTTGAGTAAAGATAAACCTCACACAAATTGTAGGAGGAGAGAAAAGATACAGAGGGAGAATAAGAAACAAAGATGGAGGCTATGCAGTGTGAGCAGTTGCAGTGAAGCAGTCTTAGAGAATTATCCTTGCTGGTGACTGACCTAGGAAGATCCCCAGCACCCCATATTGTCCCCTGAGCCACCAGTTATTTCTGACCCTGCACCAGGATTGACACCTGAGCATCACCGGGTGAAGCTCAAATAAAAAAAACAAAAGACAAAACAGTTTCACTGAGCTCACATCCATGGAGTAGAAGTCAAAATGTCAGAACTTGCATCAATACAAAAGCAGCCACAAGTCTCTGAACTGTACTGCCCTCTTAACCATGAATATAACTGGGTAATGTACACACAAACAATGGCGTGAAATTCGAAAATTTCGTGTGTGAAATCCCGCTCATATATGAATAACTGATATTGGCGGGCAGGGGTCGATGGATTGGATCACTTCTGCTCTACTCAGGGATCACTCCCAGTAGGTATACCATATGCAGTACCTGACTAAAGGCTTGGTCAGCCACAAAAACAGCTTTAGAAATGTAAAAAATCAACAACTTGGAGAGGGTAGAAGAGCCAGAGAGTGAGAATAAGAAACAAAGATGGAGGCTATGCAATCTGAGAAAGAGCAGAGGTGCAGATTAGGGAATTTGCCTCGCAAGTGACTGACCAAGAAGATCCACACAGTCCCACAGTTTACCCTGAGTCACCAGTTATTTCTGACCCTGGCTCCAGAGTAACCCCTGAGCTTCACTTTGTGACTCCCAAATACAAAACCAAAAGTCATAAACAGTTTCATTGTTTTCCGGGTAAGACATATACAAGAAGTGGTGCGAAAAGACAAGTCCAGGAAGTCCTAATCTGCTTAAGCCAGAAATCCCGCCTAAATACATCTAACTGATTTTTGCGGGCTGGGATCCATAGGTTGAACCACTTCAGCTCTACTCATGGGTCACTCCTGGTTCGTACCATATGCAGTACCTGATTAATGATAATGTCCACCACTGCCAAAACAGCTTGGAGAAAAGCAAAACGTCACACAACTTGTAGGAGGGTAGAAGGGTAGGAGGGAGAATAAGAAACAAATATGGAGGCTTGGAGCTTGGAGAAAAGCAAAACGTCACACAACTTGTAGGAGGGTAGAAGGGTAGGAGGGAGAATAAGAAACAAATATGGAGGCTATAGAGTAGGGGACAGTGCTATGGCGTAGCCTTAAGGCTTTTCCCTTGCATGTGGCTGACTTAGCAATATTCCTTGTGTCTTATATTGCCCCATGAACAACCAGGTATTTCTTACCCCAGCACCAAAACTAAATCCTGAGAGTTACCAGGTGAAGCCCAAAACCAAATCCAAAAGTAAAAACAAACAGTTTCACTGATCACACCTACATGGAGAAGAAGTGAAGTTCTCACACCTTGCATCATGCTGAAAGGCAGCAACAAGTTTCTAAACTGTCCTTCCCTGGAAACAATAAATCTACCTGGGTAAGACAATACAATCACTGGCGGGAAAAATCATATTCATTAAGTCCTAAACTGCGTGAGCCTTAAATCCCCCCCCCCTCAAAAGTTTGTAACTGAATTTTGCGGGCTGTTGTCCATAGGTGGAACCACTTTCACTCGACTAAGGGGTTACTCCTAGTAGATATCATATTCAGTACCTGATTCATGCTAAGCTCAGCCAACAAAACCTCTTTGAGTAAAGATAAGCCTCACACAAAGTGTAGGAGGATAGAAGAGTGAGAGAGGGAGAATAAGAAACAAAGATGGAGGCTATGCAGTGCGAGCAATTGCAGTGAAGCAGTCTTAGAGAATTTCCTTGCTGGTGACTGACCTAGGAAGATTCCCAGCACCCCATATTGTCCCCTGAGCCACCAGTTATTTCTGACCCCGAGCCATGAGTAACATCTGACCATCACCGAGTGAAGCTCTAATAAAAAAAAGACAAAACAGTTTCACTGAGCTCACATCCATGGAGTAGAAGTCAAAATATCACAATTTGCATCACGGCGAAGTTCAGCCACAAGTTTCTAAACTGTACTGCCCTGTTAACCATGAATATAACTGGGTAATATGCACACAAACAATGGTGTGAAATTAGTAAATTGCATAAGCGTGAAATTCCACCCATATATGAATAACTGATATTGGCGGGCAGGGGTCGATGGATTGGATCACTTCTGCTCTACTCAGGGATCACTCCTGGTAGGTGTACCATATGCAGTACCTGAATAAAGGCTTGGTCATCCACAAAAAGATCTTTTAGAAATGTAAAATATCAACAACTTGGAGGAGGGTAGAAGAGACAGAGTGAGAATATAAAACAAAGATGGAAGCTATGCAATCCGAGCAAGAGCGGAGACACAGTTTAGGGAATTTGCCTGCAAGTACTGACCTAGGAAGATCCCCACAGCCCCACAGTGTCCCCCGAGTCACCGGTTATTTCTGACCCTGGCTCCAGAGTAACCCCTGAGCATCACTGTCTGACTCCCAAATACAAAACCAAAAGTCATAAACAGTTTCACTGGTTTCCTGGGTAAGACGCATACAAGAAATGGTCTGAACAATCACGTCCAGGAAGTCGTAATTTGCTTAAGCCAGAAATCCTGCCCAAATATGTCTAACTGATTTTGTCAGGCTGGGATCCTAGGCTCTACTCATGGGTCACTCCTGGTAGATACCATATGCAGTATCTGATTCATACTAAGCTCAGCCAACAAAATCTCTTTGAGTAAAGATAAACCTCACACAAATTGTAGGAAGATAGAAGAGATAGAGAGGGAGAATAAGAGACAAAGATGGAGGCTATGCAGTGCGAGCAATTGCAATGGAGCAGTCTTAATGACTTTTCCTTGCATGTTACTGACGTAGGAAGATCCCCAGCACCACATATTGTCCCCAGAGCCACCAGTTATTTCAGAGCCCAGAGCCCAGAGTCACAGCTGTGCATCAACAGGTGAAGCTCAAATAAAAAATCAAAAGACAAAACAAAAAGTTTCAGTGAGCTCATATCCATGAAATAGAAGTCAAAATGTCACAGCTTGCATCATGGCGAAAAGCAGCCAGAAGTATCTAAACTGTACTTCCCTGTTAACCATGAATATAACTGGGTAAGGTGCACACAAACAAAGGTGAGAAATGTGTACATTGCATAAGCCTTAAATCCCTCCTAATATGTCTAAGTGAGTTTGGCTGGCAAGGGTCAACGGATTGAGCCACTACTGCTTTACTCAGGGATCACTCCTGGCAGGTACTATGTGGAATACCTGATTAATGCTAAGGTTAGCCTCCAAAATAGCTTTTAGAAATGCAAATTATCAACAACTTGTAGGGGGGTAGAAGAGACAGAAATTGAGAAAATGAAACAAAGATGGAGGCTATGCAATCCGAGCAAGTGCACAATTTAGGGAACTTTCCTCGCAAGTGACTGACCTCGGAAGATCCTCAGAGTCTCACAGTGTCCCTGAGTCACCAGTTATTTCTGACCCTAACTTCAACGTAACCCCTGAGCATAAATGTGACTCCAAATACAACACCAAAATTCATAGACAGTTTCACTGATTTCCTGGGTAAGACGCATACAAGAAATGGCATGAAAAATCAAATCCAGGAAGTCATATTCTGCTTAAGCCTGAATTCCCTCCCAAATACTTCTAACTGATTTTGGTGGGCTGGGATCCATAGATTGGACCACTTCAACTCTACTCAGGGGTCACTCCTGGTTTTTACCATATGCAGTATATGATTAATTCTCAGATCCGCTGACAAAACAGCTTGGAGTAAAGCAAAACCTCACACAACTGGTATGAGGTAGAAGATATGAAGAGGGAATATATGAAACAAATATGGATGCTATAATCTAGTGGACAGTGCTATGGCACTGCCTTATGGCTTTTCCCTTGCATGTGGCTGACTTAGGAATATCCCTTGTGTCTGATACTGTTCCATGAACCACCAGTTATTTCTGAACCCAGACCCAGGACTAACCCCTGAGAGTTACTAGGTGAAGCCCAAATCCAAATCCAAAAGAAAAAACAAAGATTCACTGACAACACCTACTAAGAGAAGTGAAGTTCTCACATCTTGCATCATGCAGAAAGGCTGCAACAAGATTCTAAACTGTCCTTCCTTGGAAACAATAAATCTACTTGGTAAGACAATACAGCCATGGGAGGAAAAAGTCATATTCAGCAAGTCGTAAACTGCATAAATCTTAAATCTGGCCACACGTGTCTAACTCTTTTTGGCAGGCTGGTGTCAATAGATGGAACCACTTCCGCTTGACTCAGGGGTCACTCCTGGTAGATACCATATGCAGTACCTGATTCATGCTAAGCTCAGCCAACAAAACCTCTTTGAGTAAAGATAAACATCACACAAATTGTAGGAGGGTAGAAGAGATAGAGAGGGAGTATAATAGCACAGTATGCTGTGCTATGCTGTGCGAGCAACTGCAATGGAGCAGTCTTATATATTTTTCCTTGACTGACCTAGGAAGATCCCCAGCACTCCACTGTCCACTGAGCCACCAGGTATTTCTGACTCCGAGCCAGGAGTGACACCTGAGCATCACCAGGTGAAGCTCAAATAAAAACCAAAAGACAAAACAATTTCACTGAGCTCACATCCATGGAGTAGAAGTCGAAACGTCACAGTTTATATCATGGCGAAAAGCAGCAAGTCTCTAAAGTGTACTGCCCTGTTAACCTTAAATCTAACTGGTTAAGGTGCACACAAACAATGGTGAGAAATTTGTAATTGCGTAAGCCTGATATCCCTCCCAAATATGTCTAACTGATTTTGGCAGGCTGGGATCCACAGATTGGACCACTTCAGCTCTACTCAGTGGTCACTCCTGTTCAGTACCATATGCAGTACCTGATTCATGCTAAGGTCAGCTGCCAAAAACGCTTGGAGTAAAGCAAAACCTCACACAACTTGTAGGAGGGTAGAAGAGATAGAGAGGGAGAATAAGATACAAAGATAGAGGCTATAAAGGTTGCGGTAGTGCTTGGCTCAGCCTTACGGCATTTGCCTTGCAGGTGGCTCACCTAAGAAGATCCTCAGTGTCCGATACTTCCTATAAAACACCAGTTTTTACTGATCTCATAGACAGAAATAACCCCTGAGTGTCACTGAGTAAGCATAAAACCAAAACCAGAATACAAAACATACAGTTTGATCTCAAGTACATGAAGTAGAAGTCAAGATTTCACAGCCTGCATTTAGCTTAAATGTAGCAACAAGTATCTAACCTGTCCTTGCCTGGAAACTATAAATCTACCTGGGTAAGAGCATACAACCAATGGCACAAAGAATGAAGTTCAGGAAGTCGTAATTGCGTAAACCTTAAATCACACCCAACAATGTCTAACTGATTTTGGCAGGCAGTTCGATAGTTTGCACCACTTCTGCTCTACTAAGGGGTCACTCCAAGTACATACCGTATGCTGTACCTGGTTCATGCTAGGGTTAGCTGCCCAAACAGCTTTTAAAAATGCAAATCTTCACACAAATTTTAGGAGGATAGAAGAGATAGTGAGGGAGAATAAGAAACAAAGATGGAGGTTAGGCAGAGCGGGCAAGATGTATAGAAGAAATGGCGCGAAAAATCAAGTCCAGGAAGTCGTAATCTGCTTAAGCCTGAATTCTTGCCCAAATATGTCTAACTGAATTTGGCGGGCTTAATCTATAGATTGGACCACTTTGGCTCTACTCAGGGGTCACTCCTGGTCCGTACCATATGCAGTACCTGAACCATTCTAAGGTCCGCTGGCAAAACAACTTGGAGTAAAGCAAAACCTTACACAACTTGTAGGAGGGTAGATTAGACAGAGAGGAGAATAAAAAACAAAGATGGAGGCTATGCAGTGCGAGCAAGAGGAGTGACACAGTGTTAGGGAATTTGCCTTTCATATGAATGACCTAGGAAGATCCTAGAGTCCCATATTGTCCACTGAGCCACCAGTTATTTCTGACCACAGAGTCAGGGATAATCTCTGTGCTTCACTGGGTGAAACCCAAATACCAAACTAAAAGACAAAACAGTTTCACTGATTGCAAGTACTTGGAGTAGAAGTCAATATCTCACAGTTTGCATCATGCTGAAATCTACCTGGGTTAGATGGATGCAACCAATGGCGGGAAAAATCAATTCAGGAAGGCGTAAACTGCATAATCCTTAAATCCCACCCTCATATGTATAACTTATTTTGGAGGGCAGGGTTCCATGTATTGGACCACTTCAGTTCTACTCAGGTGTCACTCCTAGTAGGTACCATATGCAGAACCTGTTTCATGCTAAGATCAGCAGACAAAACAGTTTTGAGTAAAGCAAAACCTTAGACAATGTGTAGGAGGGTAGAAGACATAGAGAGGGAGAATAAGAAACAAATCTGGAAGCTATATTGTAGGGGACAGTCTGGGGCACAGCTTTAGGGCGTTTGCCTTGCTGGTGGCTGTCGTAGGAAGATCCCTAGTGTCGATATTGTCCCATGAACTACCAGTTATTTCTGAATCCAGAGCCAGACGTAAACCCTGAGTGTCACAGGGTGAAGCCTAAAACCAAAACCAAAAGACAAAACAGTTTCACTGATGACATACATTTGGCGTGGAAGTCAAGATCTCACACTTGCATCATGCTGAAAGGCAGTAAGCAGCCTCTAAACTGTTCTTCCCTGGCAGCAGTAAAACTTCTGGAGTAAGGCATACATGGAGTAAGGCGTACATCAGAAAGCTAGATATAAAATGTAGTAAGGAAGTTTTAATGCATAGACAGGAAGTTCCACCCCAAATATATCTAAGAGATTTTGGCGGGAAGGGTCAATGGATTGTACCAATTCTTCCTCTATTTAGGGGTCACTCCTGGAGGTATCATACGCTGTACATGAATCATGTTAAGCTCAGCCATCAAAATCCTTTGCGAGTAAGGCAAAACCCTAGGCAACTTGTAGGGGGAAAAAGAGATGTAGAGGAAAGAATATAAACAAAGATGTAGGCTATATGGTTGGGGCCAGTACTGGGGAGCAGCCTACAGGTGTTGGCCTTGCAGCTGGCTCTGCCAGGAAGATCCTCCAACTTCCACATTGTCTCCTGAGCCACCAGATATTTCTGACCCCAGAGCCCAGTGTAACCCCAGAACGTAACAAAACCAAAACCAAAACCAAAAAAGACAAAACATTCAGTTACACCAAATCTCACATACATGAAGTGGAAGTCAAGATCTCAAAGCTTGCATCATGTGGAAAGGCAGCAACAAGCCTCTAAACTGTCCTTCCCTGGAAACCATAAATCTACCTGGGTAAGAAGCATACAACCAAATACTCAGAAACCTGCGTGAAAATTCAAGTACCGGAAGTCATAATCTGTGTAAGCCTTAAATCTGCCCAAATATGTCTAACTGATTTTGGAGGGCAGGGGTGGATGGATTGGACCACTACTGCTCTACTCAGGGGTCACTCCTGGTAGGTACCACATTCATTAATTGAATCATGCTAAGGTCAGTCGTCACAGTAGCTTTGAGGAAAGCACACAATTCAAAATCTCACTACTTGTGTCATGCTGAAAGGCAGCAGCAAGGTTCACTGCCTTTCCCTGAAAGCAGAAAATTTACACGAGGAAGACACATACAACAAAATGCAAACCAGCACAAAAATTCAAGTTCATGAAGTTGTAAACTCTGTAAGCCTTAAATCCCGCCCAAATATGTCTGATTTTGGTTGGCAGGGGTCTCTGGATTAGATCACTTCGGCTCTACTCAGGGGTCACTCCTGGCAGGTACCATATGCAATATCTCATTCATGTCAAGGTCAGCCACAAAGTCCGCTGTGAGTAAAACAAAACCTGACACAACTTGTAGAGGGATAGAAGAGATGACGAGGGAGGAAAAGTCAACAAAGTTGTAGGATATTTGGTAGGGGCCAGTGCTGTGGTACAGCCTTAGGGCATTTGCCTTCCAGGTTTTGCTAGGAAGATACCCCAGCATCCCATATTGTCCCCAAACTGCCGAAGTTTTCTGACCCCTGAGCCAGTTGTAATCCCTGAGCGTCACCTGGTGAAGCCAAAATAAATCCACACATCAAAACATTCAGTTACACTGGATCTCACGTGCATCCAATGGAAGTCAAGATTTCACAGCTTGCATCACTCTGAAAGGCAGCAACAAGACTGTAAACTGTTCTTCTTTGGAAACAGTAAATCTACCTGGGTAAGATGCATACAACTAAACACTCACATACTTGAGCAAAAAATTAAATACAGGAAGTCGTAATCTGCATAAATATTAATTCCCACCCAAATTCTCTAACTGATATTTTGCGAGCAGAGATCGATGGATTAAACCATTTCTGCTCTGCTCAGGGGTCACTTCTGGTAGGTAACACACGCAGTACCTGAGTAATGCTAAGGTCATCTGTCAAAGTCAGCTACGAGTAATGTAAACCCTCAAGCAAATTGTATGGATGGAGAAGAGATGGATAGGGAGGAATGGACACAAAGATGGAGGCTATCTGGTCAGGACCCATGCTGTGAGGCAGCCATAGGACATTTGCCTTTCAGGGGCTTTGTTAGGAAGGACCCTGTGTCCCATATTGTCCTTGAGCCAGGAGCAATTTCTGATCCCAGAGCCAGGAGTAACCCCTGAGAGTCATGGAATGAAACTCAAAACCCCAAAACAAACAAACAAAAACAAAAACCTCACAAATCATTCCGTTATATTTGATCTCACTTACATGGGGTGGAAGTCAAGGTTTCACAGCTTGCATCATGCTGAAAGTCAGGAACAAGCCTCTAAACTGACATTCCATGGCAGCAGTAAAACTGCAGGAGTAAGACATACATGACCGTTTACACAGACAACTAGATGCAAAATGTAATACAGGAAGTTTTAACGTGTAGGCTGGAAGTACCACCCCAAATATATCTATGTGATTTTTCGAGAGAAGGGTGATGGATTGGACCACTTCTACTCTGCATAGGGGTCACTCCTAACTTGCTGGATACCATATATTATATGGATTATGATAAGGTTTGCCGCCAAAGCCATTTTGAACAAGACCTAGCCTCAGACTTTTAGGAGTGGTGTTGGTGAGAGAATGATGTGAGGTAGAAAAATGGGAATCAAACTTGGAGGCCATGAATTCTTTTCATTCAGATACACTTAATTGCACTCCATGGGGTGATGTCAAGATATCATAAATTACCTGATATGTAACAGGCAAGAAACATATAATGAAGTAATAGAAGTTGTAATGTGCAAAAGCAGGAAGTCCCAAACTAAATATAGCTGAGTGATTTTGGCTGGCTGAGTTGGTAGATTTGACGACTTCTGGCTGTGCTCAGGGGTAACTCCTGGCAGTCCTAGGGATTCGGTGCTAGGTTTAAGCCAAGTTCAGTTTTCTGTTTGAAGTCACCTGAAGACTTGTGGGGAATGGTGAAATCAAATGGGGCCCTATATAATCAGTCAGGAACACTGGTTCTTACTCACAGCTTAAGTCAGGATCTCACATCTCAAATAAAAAGCATAAAAGAAGACCCAACTTTAAACTGTCTTTAACCAGGGGCAACAAAGATGTCATTACACAGGCCAGTGACAGCAAAGAGGAAAATAAAGGAAGGTGTGTGGGTCAGAAGTTCTACCCCAAAGCTATCTTAGTGATAGATAGCTGGGTTTTACCTTAGTTTTTGGTTTTGTTGTTTATTTTCATTTACCACCAGAGATGATCAGTGCTTGCTTTTGGGAATCAATGGGAGCCACGTTGGCAGGAGGTGGTGATGGGAGTGGTTGATGTGGGCAGAATTTGGAGGGAGGTTTCGGTTGTGTAGGGAGCTTGCTCTAGGCTATCCACGGGCTTATTCCTGGACTTAAGCTAGGACAACTCAGTACAGAAATTGAACTAGGGCCAATCAAGCATCTTATCTCCTATCATATCTCCTGCTCATAGATTATTTTTAAAAAATAATTGATTGACTATTTTAGCTGCACAAAGATTATAAAGCAATTTTTAGTGTTCCTAGGTCTGAGCTTAATTCTGCTCCATCCATTGTCTTGTCACCATTCTATGACAGTTATTATTTGTGTGTTCATCTTATACATACACATTTGTATTCTCTTTTTAGTTTTTGTTGTTTATGGGCTATGTTGGACATAAAAATTATGTCCACTGCAAATCACATATTTCATATGTTAAAGTTTTTCTTCCATTTTATACTTTTCTCCCATATTATTCTAGTTATGAAGATGCTAATTAGCAGTGGCGATTGATTTTATTTATTTAATTTGAGACCTTACTGTATATTATTTTGATTTTACATTTTATAAAAATATAGGACATACTGAGGCCCTAGTGGTGGTGCTAGAGTTAATGCGTATTCCTTGCAAGCTCTAGCCTAGGACGGACTGCAGTTCGATCTCCCTGCGTTACATATGGGCCCCCCAAGTCAAGAGCAATTTCTGAGCCCATAGCCAGAAGTAACCCCTGAGTGTCAATGAGTGCCAAAAATATATATAGGGCATAAAATTTGGTATAGTTATCTGGTCCATTAATTTAAGAATGTTGCTTGTAAAGAATTTTAGGTTTTTTATTTTATCATTTTTTTGGACAAAGCCAGCTGTGACTAAGGCTTATTCCTGGCTCTGTGCACAAGGGTCACTCCTGGAATGGCTCAGAGTTCCATACTTAGTGCCAAGATTATACCTAATGGTTAGCCATGAGCAAGGCAAGTACTCTACCTTCTGTACTGTCTCTACTACAAGTCAAGACCCTTACCCATTATGTTATCCATTCCATATGGTTAAGATATTTTTTCCTAATGTCTGCAGGTTATAATCCCATGGCATGTTGGTAGGTACTTATTTGGTCATTCATATATTTTTTAAATTTTTAATTAAATAATTATGGTTTACAAATTATTGATAGTTGAATTTTAGACAGGTAATATTTTAACCCCCTTTCACCACCAATGCCCCCATACACTGTCATACCACCATGCCCTACCCTCACTCCTTGCATGCTACCTTAGTAAGTACATTAATAAGTGGTTACAAGTTATATTTTATGTTTTCAGATTTTTGATTCTGTGCTTTTGATGCATACCACTCTCCCACATCGCCAATACTAGCTATCTCTATTTCTCGTTTAAATCATTTTAGTGAATAATCTTTATAATTTTTCTTTTTGTTTTGCTTATTGGGTCATACCCAACAGTGCTCAGGACTTACAGCTGCCTTTGTGATCAAGTATCACACCCAATGTGGCTCCAAGGACCATAATTATGCTGAGAATTGTAACTAGTTTTGCATCTTGCAAGGCAAGTACCCATGTGCTGTACTATCAGGTACTTTCCTATTGGTAACTTCTCATAAATTATGCTATATATTTGAAATCTTGATATTTTTGTCTTTGGTTGTGATATCATTATTACTATATGTTCATTGAAGTTTTCAATAATTCTTAGAGACAAATAGAGGAGGGCTGGAAGGTCCAGCTCACTACATGAATCTCACCACAAACAGTGGTGAGTGCAGTTAGAGAAATAACCACACTTAGAACTATCATAACAATGTGAATGAACAAGGGAAGTGGAAAGCCTGTCTAGAGTACAGGTGGAGATGGATTGGGGAGGAGAAAGATTTGGGACATTGGTGGTGGGATTGTTGCACTGGTGAAGGGGGTTGTTCTTTACACGACTGAACCCCAACTACAATCATATTTGTAATCAAGGTATTTAAAGATATTAATAAAAAACAAAAATTTTGCTTTGCAGAATATTTTTGATTACCATTTTAATTTAATAAATAATTATGGGTCTGTTAAAAGATGCTAGATTAATTTAGTTCAAACTTGGGAAGTTAAAAGTGTTCAAGAATGTATCCATTTCTTCCAGTTTCTCTTGTTTAGTGTCATTGAGTAGTCTTTGATTACCCTTTGAAATTCTGTAGTATCTCCAATAATCTCCTCTTTTAAATTATAATACATTTTGCTCAGTTTATATCTATTTTGGAATTTTGCTAGTGGTTTATTGATCTTGACTATTTTTCTTTAGTTTTTCTTTTTTTAAAAACATTTCCCTTTACCAATGCAACATTCCTGCCACCAATGCCCCCCATCTCCCTCTGCCCCCAACCCAGCCAGTATTTGAGACAAGCAATCAAGTTTTCTCACTCACTACCATTGTCATGAGAGTTATTTCTGTAGCTGCACTCACTGCTCTTTGTGATAAGCTTTATATTGTGGGCCAGTCCTTCCAGCCTTCATCTCTATTGTCTCTGCATATTATTAAAATAATGTCTTTAATTTTCTTAAATCCCACAGAGGAGTGAGACCATTCTGTGTCTATCATTATACCTCTGACTTAGAATAACAGTTTCCATGTCCATCCATGTATAGGAAAATTTCAGGACTTTATTTTTCCTAAGGGCTGCAAAGTATTCCATTGTGTATTTGTAGCGCAGTTTCTTTAACCACTCATCTGTTGTCTGGCATCTTGGTTGTTTCCAGAGTCTGGCTATTGTAAATAGTGCTGTGATGAATATAGGTGTGAGGAAGGGATTTTTGTATTGTATTTTTGTGTTCCTCGGGTATATCCCTAGAAGTAGTATAGCTGGATCATATAAGAGCTCAATTTCCAGTTTTTTGAGAAATTTCCAAATTGTTTTACATAAAGATTGAACTGTATGGCATTTCTAGCAACAGTAAAAAAGTTCCATTCTCCCTACATCCCCACCATTGCTGATTGTTCTTGTTGTTGTTTTTTGTGTGTGTGTATTTTGTGTGTATATATATATGCATTTATGATGTGTGCAGTCTCTTTGGTGTGATATGGTACCTCATTGTTGTTTTGATTTGCGTCTACCTGATGAATAGTGATATGGAGCATTTTTTCATGTGCCTTTAGGGCATTTGTATTTCTTCTTTAAGGAAGTATCTGTTCATTTCTTGTCCCCATTCTTGATAGGGTTATATGTTTTTTTTCTTATGTCTGTCAGTACCATGACATGTCAATACCAAATACATCTTAGATATTAGCTCCTTATCTGTTGAGTATTTGGTGAATAGTTTCACCCTTTATATGGGTGGCCTTTGTATCCTACTCACTGTTTTCTTTAAGGCGAAGAAGCTTTTCAGTTCAACGGAGTCCATTTGTTTATCTCTGCTTCCACTTGTTTGGACAGTCGTGTTTCCTACTTCAGGATGCCTTTAGTCTCATGCCATGGAGTGTTTTGCATAAACGTTCTTCCAGATACTTTATGATTGTGGGTGTGATATCAAGGTTTTTAATCCATTTGGATTTTTCCTTTGTGCATGGTGTTAGAGGTCTGAGACTCTTTAGTGTATGTGGCTAACCAGTTGGCCTAATACCACTGGTTGAAGAGGCTTTCCTACACCATGTTACGTTTCTTGTCCGTTTATCAAATATTAATTGATTGTATATCTGAGGAAGATTCACTAAATACTCACATTCATTCCTTTGATCTGAGGGTCTGTCTTTTTTTCAGTATCATGCTGTTTTAATGATTATTGTTTTGTAGTACAATTTAAAGTTGGGAAGTGATGCCACCCATTTTCTTTTTTCTAAGGGTTTATTGATCTTGTAACGGTTTTTTTTTTTTTTTGCTTTAGTTGCTAAGGGTGTTTATTCTTCCAAATTAATTTCAGTACTTTTTTGATCCACTTCTTTGAAGAGTGTCATGGGTATTCTCAGAGGAATTGCATGAAATCTGTACAATGTTTTGGGGACTATTGCCATTTTATCTTAATTCTTCCAGTCCACAAACAGGGTATATATCTCCATTCCTTGTGTCCTATTTTATTTTCTGAAACTGTGTTTTGTAGTTGTATTTGTATAGGTACTTCTCCTCTTTAAGCTGAGTTTAAGGTTTGTGAGTTTGAGTGGCACTAATGCGAATGGGATTGTTTTTTAATGTCCACTTATTCTCTATCACTATTTGTGTATACTAAGGTTATTGATTTTTGCGTGTTAATTTTGTAGCCTGCCACTTTGCTATATCAATCTATTTTTCTATAAACTTTCTGGTAGAGTCTTTTGGTTTTTCTAAAAATAATATCATGTAATCTGTAAACAACAAGAGCTTGACTTCATCTTTTCCTATCTGGGTGCCCTTGATAATCTCTTTCTTACCTAAATGCTATGCCAAGTACTTCCATTACTATTTTGAATAAAAGTGTTGAGTGGGGTCATCCTGTTTTTTACCAGATTTTATAGGAAAGGCTTTTTATTTTATCTCATTTGAGAATATTTTTTGCGATTAGCTTGTGGTAGTTGGTTTTGACTATACTGAGAAAAGTTCCTTCCATTCCCATCTTTATCATAGTTATTATCATAAATTGGACCTTATAGAATGTTTTTTCTTCATCTATTGATATGATTATATGATTTTTATTTTTACTTTTGTTGATATGATTTAAAATGTGTTGATTTATTTACATATGCTAAACCATACTTGCATTCCTTGAATAAAATCTACTTGGTCATGGTGTATGACCTTGATGAAGCATTGGATCCAATTTAATAGACTTTCGTTTTGAATCTTTTCATCTATGCTCATCAAAGTTTTGGTATATAGTTTTTGATTTTGGCAGCATCTCTGTCTGGTTTTTGTATCAGGATGATGCTAGCTTCATAAAAACCTATTTGGGAGTGTTTCTGTTTCTTCAATTCCCCAAAAGAGCCTAAAAAGGTTTGGTAGTAGTTCCTATTGCTAGTTTTGAAAGAATTAATAAATCAGTCTAGTACTGGACATTTGCTTTTGAGAAGGCTTTTGATTACCATTTTGAATACCTCAATTGTGATGGGTCTGTTTACATATGCAAGATCATGCTGATACAATCATGGAAGATTATAAGAATGATGCAGGGCTTTTTACAGGCAGCAGCAGGAGATGGGACCACCTTTGAGCTGGACCGAGTACCAGGTTGGTGAAAAATGATGGGATCAAGTGGATATAGGATGCTGGGGACTCTCTGAGCCATCTCCACAGGGATCAGAAAGCCAAAAATGAATTGATGCATTGTTTATAAAGGCAGCAGCAGAAGATGGGACTGCCTTTGGGATGGACTGCCTACCTGATCAGTGAGAAATGATGGGATCAAGTGGATATAGGGTCCTGGGAACTCTCAGAGCTGTCTCCCGCTGGGATAAGAAATCCAATAATGGAGTGATGCAGGGCTTTATAAAGGTAGCAGCAGAAGATGGGACTTCCATTCGGCTGGACTGCCTACCTGATCAGTGAAAAATGATGGGATCAAGTTGATATAGCATCCTGGGGACTCTCTGAGCCGTCTCCTGCAGGGATCGGAAAGCCCACATATTCTTGATTATTACAAAATATACATTTTTGTCCCTTATAACTGTTAGGAGTCTAAAGTTTGTGTCATTTTATATCAATATGGTGCTCCAACTTTTTTGTGTGTTTGTTTTGTTTTGGGGCCACACCTACTGACGTTCAGGGGTTACTCCTGGATATGTGCGCAGAAATTGCTTCTGCTCAGGGGATCATATCGCTAGGAGGGGATCAAAGCCAAGTCCATCCTGGGTCATCCACGGGCAAGGCAAAAACCCTACCACTGCACTATCAAACCGGCTCCAGCTCCATCTTTTCAAGAGAGTTGTTTGCTTGGATTTTGTCCTACAACCTTTGGTTTTTCATTCTTTTTGTTCTGACTATTCAGATGTGTTTGTTGTAGGCATCAGAATGTTGGATTCAGCTTTTTGATCCAGTTTGCCACTCTGTGTCTCTTACCTGGTACATTTAGCCCATTGATGTTGAAAGAGATAATTGTCATGGGATTTAGTGTCATATTTGTGTAGGAGTTTTTTTTGTGTCTGTTGATCCGTCTTGTCTTAAAGTATACCTTTCAGTTTTTTTAAAGGCTGGTTTTGAGTCTATAAACCTTCTGAACTGTTGTTTATTCATGAAGCTATGGAAATGAAGATACAGCTTCAAACCTAAATGTGAGACTGTCTGGGTGCAGGCAAAGCATTAGTTTCATTGAGTTTTGTCACTATATTACATCATTAGCTTCTGGTCTTCGAGGTTTCTTGTGACAGTTCTTCTGTAAATATTAAGTATGTTCATTTGCATTTAATTTCCCCTTTTGATCTTGCTGCTTTCAGTATTCTAATACTATCTTTGGGATTCATCATTGTGAATAGGATGTGTCTTCGGTGTCTTTTTAGCTGGTATTCTTCGGGCATGCAGGATTTGATTACATGCAGTCTAATTCTTGAAGAGTCTCTGCAGTGATTTCCTTGACTGTTGATTCTTCCTGGGGATTTTCTTGTTGGGTCTCTGGGACTCCAATAATTATTATATTGTTTATTTTGAGTTTATCGAAGACTTCTATATTCCTCTCTTCACACTCTTTGAGAATTTTTCCATTGTCTGATTGTTTGATTTAAGGCTCTTTTTCAATCTCTTCTTTGTATTGGGGTTGTTATACATGTCATCTTACAGCCTACTGATTTGGCCCTCAGCTGCTATAACTCTGTTGGGGAGGCTTTCCAGTGAGTTTTTCACTTCATTCATCAAGTTTTTCCATCCTGTTATTTCAGATTGTATTTTTTTCATTTTTTTTGTATTTTTTCATTTCTACTTTCAAATCCTTTTGGTTCTTATTTGTGTTTCGTTCAGCTCAATCCATGCTTTCTTTGAGTTCTATGAAAATCCTCCATATTTCTTCTCTAATTTACTTATCTGAGAGGTTAAATAAGTGATTGGTACTTTTCATGTCATCAGAGCTGCCATCTTCATTCTTTATGTATGGTGTTGGCCTGCATATTTTTCTCATTGTCACATTGTAGTGTGGTATTTTCTACATGTTGTGCTGGGATTCATTGACTAGATAATGTGCCCAGCTGTGAAGTGAAGCAGAGACTGCTCACCTCCGATGATGTGCCTTCAATTGATGTTCTGCGTGGGGTGGTTCACAGCTGTCTCATGGAGCAAAGCAGAGGACATTCAAACTGTCTTCTGTGTGTCAAAGTACATGGTACATTGAGTCCATTGATGTTGAGAGATATAATTGTCATGGGATTTAGTGTTATTGTTTAGCAGGGGATTGGTGCATGGTCTAAGCATGATGGAGGTTTGCCTTATTTCCCCCATTATCATGCTTTTAGTGTGGTGTTTTCTATGTACTGTGCTGGCATTCTTTTACTAGGATTAGTGTGGGGCCATGGTGTGAATTAAAACAGCTGCTCTCCACTAACTTTTTGCTATCATTTTATTTATCTTTCATCTCCTGACTTACTTCGTTTAACATAATATGTTCTACATCCATCCATGTTGCCGCAAATTCTGTGATTGTATCATTTCTGACTGCCATGTAGTATTCCATTGTGTATAGATACCACATCTTAATGATCCATTAATCTGTTGTTGAACATCAAGGTTAGTTCCAAGACTTGGCTATTATACTGAGTGCTGCGATAAATAGTGGGGAGCACATGTACTTTGGAATGAATGTCCTTCCAACTTGGGGGTAGATACCTAGGAGAGCAATTGCTGGGTCAAATGGCAGCTCAATTCTGAGTTCCTTGAGCACTCTCCAGACTGTTCTCCATAGGTGTTGGACTAGGGGGCATTCCCACCAGCAGTGAATGAGAGTGCCTTTCCTACCGCATCCCCACAAACAGAGATTGTTCCCATTATTTTTTTTAGTTTTTTTTTATTATAATATAATTTTATTTTGATCATAGTGGCTTACATATTGGTGACAATAATATTTTAGGTACATATTCACATAAAATCAGGAGGGATTCCCATCCATCACCAAATTGTTCTCCCTACCCGTCCATTTTTGTCTTCCCTCCCATTTCTTCTTCCCTCACCCCCTGGGTGGCTAGAATATGTGGTCCCCTCTGTATCTAACCTATTACTTAGTAGTCTTGCACCTGTTTGGTCTTGAGGCCTCCCTTATTTCCCCCTCTAACTGGAGGCAAGACCAGCTATTTCAAGTTATGTGGTTTTGCCTGAAAAAGAAAAAAGTAATAAATTGGGGTAAGAGTCTAATACCCCGAAAATGGGCGGAATCCTTCTAGTGGCTCTCATCATCGATTTGGGAGGTGAAAAGAAAGAGAAGGTGAAACACTCCACCAGTACCAAAAGAAGTGTTAAATATCCATTGAGGACTCCAGCTTTATCGATAAGCACCACAAAAAAACAAACAAAAAACAAAACAACACAAACAAAAACACAACAAAAACAAGCACACAAACAAAAAAACACACCATGGTCTTGAAATAAGAAACATGGCATAGCACATAACGAAAGAAAAGAGAGGAAGAGAAAAAATAAGTATAACTGGGGACAACAATTTCAATAATCACACCCAAAGAGAGAAATCGACCAAAATAGATAGGTAAATGAAAATAATAATAATAATAAATGAAGGTAAAAAAAATATATATAAATAACCAAGGTTTTGTGCTTTTTGTATTTTTGTTTTTTCCCTCCTGCCCTGGCACAGTAAATATTGGGGTCATTTGAAAAGAAATTCACTTGGCCTAAAAAAATATGGGGTTTCTCCATCCTTGGAGTATACTGTCATGGGGATCAACTCTAGATTTTGCTCAGGATCATTTACTCTCCCGGTGGCGTTTTTGTGGTTGGTAGACTTCTGCTCTGTCCAGGGTGATACAATCAGAGCTCTGTGTTTAGAGGTCTCAGTATCTGCACAGATCCTAAGATGGGATTTATGATGAAGTCAGTCTTCGTGATTCTAGAGGTTCTGTTACCTCAGTGTCATTTTAATCCATCTTCTGTGGTTGGTGGTCTTGGGCTTTGCACTGAGCCTAGGATGGCACCTAGGTTAGCGTCTTTCTTTGTGCTTTCAGAAGCTCCATTCCGTTACAATTGTCTCTGCAGGACCTTTGGGACTGGGGATCATGCTTATTGTGCAGGTCATAGTTCAAACCCTAAACTAGGGCTTTTTTATTGGTCCCAAGATGTGTACAGTCTGGCCGTGGTTCTATCAGCCAGTCATCTGTAAATCGCGATCTTGGCTTTTGGACCTACCAAAGGGTGCCAAGTCTTCTGGTTTTGTCTTGTCGTTAGCTGGTAAGGTAGGCTAATCAGCTCTAAGGTCAAGTTGTTCACATTTTCCTCGTTGTCAGGATATCATGTTAGAGCTGGCCCTTGTTGTTGACCCCGCAGTATTAAGGCTGTCCTGGATGGGATTTGTTTCCTGCAGCTGTGTGAAGAGCTGTGCCGTTTCTATGTCTGGGATCCAGGGTTCAAGGCTGGATGAATGGTATCTAATCACCTGAGGTCTAAGTTGATTCCACATGACATATTTTCCAGGTAGGAGATATCCCTGTATTATTAACAACTGTGAGTTCCTATCTCTATTAGATAAGAGCTCTTTTCTATATGTAAGATTCCCCCTTTATTTAGTGTGCCTTTGCAGGGAGAAATGGTGCTACATTATATTGTCGGTGTATTTGGGGGTGGACAGAGGGGATACCAGAAACAGGTCACATCCCCAAAAACGATAAAAAAATAAAAAAAATAAAAAATGAAATAAAATAAAATAAAAATAAAATAAATAAAAAAAAGAAAGGGAATGACAATGTATATGCTCACAAATGTATATGTAGGACAGGTATTTGAAAAAATAAATTAAAAAAATAAATAAATAAAAGAAAAAGAAATAAAATGAGTTAGCGAAGCTTTTAAAGGACCAAAGTGGTGCAAAAAACTACCTTACATTTGGGGGAAAGCCGGTAAAGATGTGGTGTATTACAGGTCTTATGCCTATGTTGGAAGTACAGTTTTTCCCATTGCCTTTTGGGTTTTTCTTGTGGTGTGTGGGTTCCCAGGCATCTTTCTATCCCACCCCCTGGCCTTCTTCAGTTTGGTAAAAATTTGTGGTAGGGAGGTCTTGGAAGAATTCTTGTATTGGGGATACTTTTGGACCTAGGCCCGGTTTCAAGAAACAGTCCACGTTAGGGGGAGTTGGTAGCGAGGGCCGTGCAGCATGAGTCTGCAGAGGAGTTGGCTGTCTTTTCTTGCAGGAGACTAGGTATGGGTTTGACTGGGTGTCCCCTCGCCTGGGTGCTGGGTACTGGTTCGTTGGGTAGGAGGTCGATCTTGATGCCTAATAGATTAAGGACTGAGGGTGAAGAGTTTTAATATGGTGGGAGATCTGGATGGGATTGAGGGGTGAAGGGATAGTTAGATTTCCGGAGGGGAGAAAGGGGAAGGTATATGGGAGGGGTATGAAGGGAGAGAAAAGAAAAAATACCTTATAAAGAAAGGGAGTAGAGAATGGGAAAAAAAGTAAAGAGAAGAATAGAAAAGAGAGAAATGAAGAAAGAAAAAAAAAGAAAAGAAAAAAGAAAAAAAAAGAAGAAAGTAGTGAGAAGAGAAGAGAAAATAGCAAGGGAATGCTGGATTGGTTGATTGTGTTCGATGAATAGAGTCTGTAGTTTAAGTCCGTACGTCGTAGTTACTGCCTCGGTGATCTGGCTGGTCACGTGCTTCAATTCCTAAAAGAAGGTATAACCTAGAGATAAATTGTATGTTAAAGATTTTTCTCGCGGCTATCTCGTAGTGCAAGCAAGGTATGGTATCTCATGTAGTATCCTGAGTTGCCACCTTAGTTTGTCCGCCCTTTGTATCCAAGGGTGCCTGTGGACAGAAAAGCTGAGAGGTTATTTAAAATATAGTAAGATAAAGGCATTAAAACATAGTGTTAAGGTATGTTTCCATTGCAGTCAGTGATTTCCCGTGGTGTTCTATACTTGTGTTCTTGTATACGATCTCTAAGGGATTATTGTGGGCCTTTGTTGTAGAAGTCTGATTACATACCTGTTCTCTCTATGCTGCTGTCTCTGTTGTTGCTGTTTTCTTTGTGGTATACTGTGTAGTCAAGAGTTTGCGTTGTTCCTTTTTCATGTATTTTGGACACTGCTGCCAGGTATATGTTGACTATTACAGTGCTCAGAGTTTCTACCCTGTTAAACCCTGTTATTTGATAGTTAGGTATTAGTTGTGTATAAAATATATGTTCTAGGTGCTTCAGAATAGTGCTACCATTCTGTGTTTATCTTTTGTCTTCTGACTTACTTCGTTTAACATAACATGATCTAGGTCCATCCACGTTGCTGCAAAGTCTGTGATTGTATCATTTCTGCCTGCCATGTAATATTCCATTGTGTATATGTACCACATCTTAATGATCCATTCATCTGTTGTTGGACATCGAGGTTGGTTCCAAGATTTGGCTATTATACTGATTGCTGCGATAAATAGTGGGGTGCATATGTATTTTGGGATGAATATCCTTCCAACTTGGGGGTATATGCCTAGGAGGGCAATTGCTGGGTCAAATGGCAGCTCAATTCTGAGTTCTTTGAGCACTCTCAAGACTTTTCTCCATAGATGTTGGACTAGGGGGCATTCCCACCAGCAGTGGATGAGAGTTCCTTTCATACCGCATCCCCGCCAACAAAGGTTGTTTCCATTATTTTTGATGTGAGCCATCCTCACTGGTGTAAGGTGGTATCTCATTGTTGTCTTGATTTGGATCTCTCTGATGATGAGTGAAGGTGAGCATGTTTTCATGTGTTTGTTGGCCATCCTTCTGTCTTCCTCAGAGAAGTGTCTATTCATTTCATCTTCCCATTATTTATGGCTTTTTTTGGTTTTGGGGGGCTCAGCTTTCTGAGTGCTTTGTATGTTCTAGATATCAGCCCTTTATCTGATATGTCGAGTGAAAAGATTTTTTCCCATTCTGTTAACTGTCTTCTTGCATTAAGTAGGGTTTCTTTCGCCATGCAGAAGCTTTTTAGTTTGATGTAGTCCCATTTGTTTATATTTGCTGTTAACGTTCTTGCCATTGGTGCTCCCTTCTCAAAGACCTTTTTGATATATAGGTCTTCGAGTGTTCTGCCTATTTTATTCTCGATAAACTTTATAGATTCGGGTCTGATTTCAAGGTCTTTGATCCATTTTGAGTTGACTTTTTTATAAGGGGTGAGGTATGGGTCAATCTTCATTTTCGTACATGTGGTTTTCCAATTGTACCAACACCATTTGTTGAATAGACTTCCTTTGTTCCATTTCAGGTTCTTGCCTCTTTTATCAAATATTAGTTGGCTGTATATCTTGGGGTTTATGTCTGGGAATTCTGTTCTGACCCACTGGTCTGAGGTCCTGTCTCTGTTCCAGTACCATGCTGTTTTGATTACTATGGCTCTATAGTATAGTTTCAAGTTAGGTAAGGAGATGCCTCCCAGCTTTTTGTTTTTCAGTATGTGTTTGGCTATCCTGGGTCTTTTGTGGTTCCAAATAAATTTTGTGATTGATTGTTCTATTTCATTAAAGAATGGTGTCTGGATTTGGATAGGGATTGCATTAAATCTATATAGTAGTTTGGGTAGGATAGTCATTTTGACTATGTTAATTCTACCTATCCATGAGCATGGGATGTTCTTCCATTTCTTTAGGTCGTCTTCAATTTCTTTCTGAAGCGTTTTGAAGTTTCCCTGGTATAGGTCTTTCACTTCCCTCGTAAGGTTGATTCCTAGGTACCTGATATTTTTTGATACTATTTTAAATGGTATTGTATTTTTTTTTTGGTTTTTGGGCCACACCCGGCGGTGCTCAGGGGTGACTCCTGGCTGTCTGCTCAGAAATAGCTCCTGGCAGGCACAGGGGACCATATGGGACACCGGGATTCGAACCAACCACTTTTGGTCTTGGATTGGCTGCTTGCAAGGCAAACGCCGCTGTGCTATCTCTCCGGGCCCTTTTTTTTTTTTTTGGTTTTATGGTATTGTATTTTTAATCTCTCTCTCCTCAACTTCGTTGTTTGTATATAGAAATGCTACTGTCTTTTGTGTATTGACTTTGTATCCAGCCACTTTGCTGTAGTGGTTAATTGTTTCTAGGAGTTTTACTGTGGATTCTTTAGGATTTTCGATGTATATCATCATATCATCTGCAAATAGAGATTGTTTGTGTTCCTCTTTCCCAATTTGGATTCCTTTGATTCCCTTCTCTTGTCGGATTGCTCTTGCTAGGACTTCTAAGGTTATATTGAATAATAGTGGAGAGAGTGGACAGCCTTGCCTAGTTCCTGACCTTAGTGGGAATGCTTCTAGTTTCTCGCCATTAAGTATAATGTTGGCTGTAGGCTTTTCATAGATAGCTGTAACTATCTTGAAGAAGGTTCCTTCTAACCCTATTTTGCTGAGTGTCTTTAACATGAAAGGGTGTTGGATTTTGTCAAACGCCTTCTCTGCATCGATTGATATGATCATGTGGTTTTTGTTTTTCTTGTTGTTGATCTGATGTATAATGTTGATTGATTTGCGTATGTTGAACCAACCTTGCTTTCCTGGTATAAAACACACTTGGTCATGATGTATGATCTTTTTGATGAAGTGCTGGATTCGGTTTGCTAAGATTTTGTTGAGTATCTTTGCATCTATGTTCATTAGTGAGATTGGTCTGTAGTTTTCTTTCTTGGTGGTGTCTTTGCCTTCTTTGGGAATGAGTGTGATATTTGCCTCATAGAAGGAGTTAGGGAGGATTCCTGTTTTTTCTATGGTTTGGAAGAGCCTATGGAAAAGTGGCAGTAAGTCTTCTCGGAATGTTTGGTAGAATTCACCTGTAAATCCATCTGGTCCTGGGCTTTTGTTCTTAGGGAGTTTTTTAATTACATCTTCAATTTCCTCTGAGGTGATTGGTCTGTTTAGGCTTTCTAGGTCTTCCTTGTCCAGTCTCGGAAGAGGGTTTTTCTCCAAGAATCTGTCGATTTCTCCTGGGTTCTCTATCCTAGCTGAGTATAGTTGTTCATAATATGATCTTATGATATGTTGTATTTCTTGGGGTTCTGTTGTAATATCTCCCCTTTCATTTGTGATCCTATTGATTTGGGTGTTTTCCCTCTTTTTTTTGGTGAGTTTTGCTAGGGGTTTGTCTATCTTGTTTATTTTTTCAAAAAACCAACTCCTGGTCTCATTGATTTTTGTATTGTTTTCTTGGTTTCGATGTTCTTTATTTCTGCTCTGGTTTTTATTATTTCTTGCCTTCTGGTTGTGGTTGGATTTCTCTGTTGCTGTTGTTCCAATTCTTTGAGGTGATCTTTTAAACTGTTGGTTTTGTTATTTTCCTGTTTCTTGATATAGGCCTGTATTGCTATGAGTTTCCCCCTAATTACTGCTTTTGCTGTGTCCCACAAATTTTGACATGTTGTCTCTTCATTATCATTTGTCTCAAGGAATCTTTTTATTTCTTCCTTGAGTTGTTCTTTGATCCAGCTGTTGTTGAGCAGCATGTTGTTTAATCTCCAGGTATTAGTTTTTCTCCATTGCTTCTTCTTGATGTCAATTTTGATCTCTGTTGCATAGTGATCTGAAAGGGTACTTCTAATGATCCTTACCTTTCTGGTCTTATATAGGTTGGCTTTGTATCCTAGGACATGGTCTATTCTGGAGAAGGTTCCATGTGGGCTTGAGAAGAATGTGTATTCTGCTTTTTGGGGATAGAGGGCTCTATATAAGTCTATTAGCCCCAAATCTTCTAATTTTTCATTTAGAGCTCTTATTTCTTTGCTATTTTTCTGTTTGGTGGATATGTCCAGTGGTGAAAGTGGAGTATTGAGGTCCCCTACTATTATCACATTTCCCTTCATGTGTTTCTCCAGGTTTACGAGCAGTTGCCTCACATATTTTGCTGACTCTAGATTAGGTGCATAGATATTGACCAGGGTTAGTGTTTCTTGATCCAATGTTCCCCTGATCAGTAAGTAGTGACTCTCTTTGTCTCTGATCACTTTCTTGAGGTTGAATGCAATTTGGTCTGATATAAGAATGGCTGTCCCTGCTCTTTTTTGTTTTCCATTGGCCTGAATAATTACTTTCCATCCTTTTATTCTAAGCCTATGCTTATCCTGTAGCTGTAAGTGTGTTTCTTGCAGACAGCAGAAGTCCTGTTTATTTTTCCTAATCCAGTTCTCTACTATGCGTCTTTTAATTGGAGAGTTTAGGCCATTAACATTTAGGGAGATTATTGAGAGAGAGGACTGTTGTGCAGTTGTGTTGTGTAGGGTGGCTTTTGTTACAATCGGGGGTTTGGATTGTGTAATTCATCTCTGAGTAGGTCGTTTAGGATCGGTTTTGTTTGCACAAATAGCTCTAGTTCGGTCTTGTTTGAAAATGTTTTTAGTCTGTTCTCCCATATGAATGATAGTTTTGCTGGATATTGGACTCTAGGTTGGAAGTTTCTTTCATTCAGTCGTTTAAATATGTCATTCCACTGTCTTCTAGCTTGAATTATTTCGACTGGCAGATCTGGTTTGATTCTTATGTCCCTACCTTTGTACTTGAGGTTTTTTTCTCTCTTATTGCCTTAAGAAGTTCCTCTTTCTCTTTGTTTTTAGCCATTTGGATTACTATATGTCTTGGTGTTGGTTTATTGGGGTCTATTTTATTAGGGACCCTCTTGATTTCCTGGATTTGCCCTGAAGTTTCATTCCAGAGGGTGGGAAAGTTCTCTGCTATTATCTCTCTGACTACTTGTTCTTCCCCTTTCCCTATTTCCTCCCCTTCTTGTATACCCATGATTCTTAGATTGTTTCTTTTGTCCTTGTTCATTAGGTACTGGACTTTTCCTTCCAGTGCTTTGCCTTTTATTTCTTTGTTGGTTTCTTGGTCATTTTTTGTTTGCAGTTTTCCTTCGAGTTCTTCAATGTGTTTCTCCAACTCTGTGTTTCTGCTAGTAAGGCTTGTTATTTTGTCTGTTAATTCCTTCACTTCTTTTTGTATGGACTCTCTCATACTCTTTAACATTTCTTCTTTAATTTGGCTAATTTGTTCCTCGATAGATATCTTATACTCGGTAGCTAAGGTTTCTCTCATTGCTTTTATTGATTCTTGCATTTCCTTCCTCATTGCTGCTTTTAGGTCAACTTTCCATGAATCTGTGCGTTTTGGCGGGCTTGGAAACTTGTTAGGGTTTGTCTCCGTATCTTCAGAACTTAGGGTTCTCTTTGATTTACCCATATTTCTTTGTGTTTAATGGTGTGCTTTGGAGTACTGTTCCTTCCAATTTCAGCCTGTTTTGATCCCCTGTGGTGTGGGAATGGGTCCCCTCCCTGAGGGTGGATCAAGGGGTACTGTTGGGTGGGTTTGCTGCGGTTTGGCTCCTCCTGTGCTCTTTCTGTGGCCTAACCCGATGGGGGATGGGGCGTGGGGGTGTTCGCGCAGTTGGCGTGTGTGGGCGGGGCTTCCCTACCTTTCCTGGGGCAAGTGAAACCCAGCCGGACTGGCTGCAGTTCGCGCGGCCCTTCCCAGAGCAAGAGAGACCCAGCTGGATCTGGCGGCTGTTCGCGCGCTCAGCGTGGGTGGGTGGGGCTTCCCTACCTTTCCTGGGGCAAGTGAAACTCAGCCAGACTGGCTGCAGTTCGCGTGGCCCTTCCCGGAGCAAGAGAGACCCAGCTGGAGCCGGCGGCTGTTCGCGCGCTCAGCGTGTGTGGGCGGGGCTTCCCTACCTTTCCTGGGGCAAGTGAAACCCAGCCAGACTGGCTGCAGTTCGCGCGGCCCTTCCCGGAGCAAGAGAGACCCAGCTGGAGCCGGCGGCCATTCGCGCGCTCAGCGTGTGTGGCTGTTCCCATTATTTTTTATGTGAGCCATCCTCACCAGTGTAAGTTGGTATCTCATAGTTGTCTTGATTTGAATTTCTCTGATGATGAGTGAAGGTGAGCATGTTTTCATGTGTTTGTTGGCCATCCTTCTGTCTTCCTCAGAAAACTGTCCATTTTATCTCCCCATTTTTATGGCTTTGTTTGTCTTTGGGTGGCTCACCTTTCTGAGTGCTTTGTATGTTGTAGATATCAGGCCTTTATCTGGTGTGTTGAGCATAAAGATTTTTCCCATTCTGTTAACTATATTCTTGTGTTAAGTAGGGTTTCTTTCGCCATGCAGAAGCTTTTTAGTTTGATGTAGTTCCATTTGTTTATGTTTGATGCTAAAATTCTTGCCATTGGTGCTCCATTCTCGAAGACCTTTTTGATATATAGATCTTCGAGTGTTCTGCCTATTCTCAATAAACTTTATAGATTCGGGTCTGATTTCAAGGTATTTGATTCATTTTGAGTTGACTTTTGTATAAGGAGTGAGGTATGGGTCAATTTTTACTTTCGTACATGTGGTTTTCCAGTTGTACCAACACCATTTGTTGAAAAGATTTTCTTTGTTTCATTTCAAGTTCTTGCCTTTTTTGTCAAATATTAGTTAACTGTATATCTGGGGGGTTTATGTCTGGTAATTCTGTTTTGACCCACTGATCTGAGGTCCTGTCTTTGTTCCAGTACCATGCTGTTTTGATCACTATGGCTTTATAGTATAGTTTCAAGTTAGGTAAGGAGATGCCACCCAGGTTCTTGTTTTTCATTATGTGTTTGGCTATGCTGGGTCTTTTGTGGTTCCAGATGAATTTTGTGATTGATTATTCTAATTATTTAAAGAATGATGTCTGAATTTGGATAGGTATTGCATTAAATCTATATAGTAGTTTGCGTAGCATAGTCATTTTGACTATATTAATTCTACCTACCCATGAGCATCGGATGTTCTTCCATTTCTTTAGATCGTCTTCAATTTCTTTCTGAAGTGTTTTAAATTTTCCCTGATATAGGTCCTTCACTTCCCTTGTAAAGTTGATTCCTAGGTACCTGTTATTTATGATACTATTTAAAATGGATTTGTAATTTTAATCTGTCTCTCCTTGATGTCATTATTTGTATATAGAAACGCTACTGTCTTTTGTGTATTGACTTTGTGTCCAGCCATTTTGCTGTATAGGTAAATTGTTTCTAGGAGTTTTACTGTGGACTTTAGGGTTTTCTATGTATATCATCATATCATCTGCAAATAGAGAAAGTTTATGTTCCTGTTTCCCAGTTTGGATACTTTTGATTCCCTTCTCTTGTCGGATTGCTATTCCTAGGACTTCTAATAAGAGTGGAGAGAGTGGACTGCCTTGTCTAGATCCTGACCTAAGTGTAAATGCTTGTAGTTTTTCACCATTAAGTGTAATTTTATCTCTGTGCTTTTCATAGATAGCTGTAACTATCTTGAGAAAGGTACCTTATAACCCCATTTTGCTGAGTGTCTTCAACATAAAAGGGTGTTGGATTTTGTTAAACGCCTTCTCTGCATCGATTGATATGATCATGTGGTTTTTGTCTTTCTTGCTGTTGATGTGATGTATAATGTTGATTGATTTGCGTATGTTGGACCAACCTTGCATTCATGGTATAAATATCTACTTGGTCATGATGTATGATCTTTTTGATGAAATGCTGGATTCCGTTTGCTAAGATTTTGTTAAGTATTTTTGCATCTATGTTCATTAGTGAGATTGGTCTGTAGTTTTCTTTCTTGGTGGTGTCTTTGCCTTCTTTGGGAATGAGTGTGATATTAGCCTCATAAAAGGAGTTGGGGAGGATTCTTTTTTTATGATTTGGAAGAGCCTATTGAAAAGTGGCAGTAATTCTTCTCAGAATGTTTGATAGAATTCAACTGTAAATCCATCTGAGCCTGGACTTTTGTTCTTAGGGAGTTTCTTAATTATATCCTCAATTTCTTCTGAAGTGACTGGTTTGTTCAGGCTTTCTAGATCTTCCTTTTCCAGTCTCAGAAGATGTTATTTTTCCAGGAAACTGTCAATTTCTACTGGGTTCTCTGGCTTAACTGAGTATAGTTGTTCATAATATGATCACATGCTATGTTGTATTTCTTGGGGTTCTGTTGTAATCTCTCCTCTTTCATTTTGATCCCACTGATTTGGGTGTTTTACCTCTTTTTTTGGTGAGTTTTGCCAGTGGTTTGTGTATCTTGTTTATTTTTCGAAAAACCAACTTCTGGTCTCATCGATTTTTTGTATTTTTCTTAGTTTCTATGTTGTTTATTTCTGCTCTAATTATTATTATTTCTTGCCTTCTGGTTGTGGTTGGATTTCTCTCCTGCTGTTGTTCCAAATCCTTGATGTGTTCCTTTAAACTGTTTATTTTGTCATTTTCCTGTTTCTTGACATAGGCTTGTATTGCTATGAGTTTCCCCCTAATTACTACTTTTGCTGTGTCCCACAAATTTTGACAAGTTGTCTCTTCATTATCATTTGTCTCAAGGAATATTTTTATTTCTTCCTTGATTTGCTCTTTGATCCAGCTGTTGTTGAGAAGCATGTTATTTAATCTCCAGATATTAGTTTTCCTCCATTGCTTCTTCTTGAAGTCAATTTTGACCTCTGTTGCATAGTGATCAGATAGGGTGCTTCTAATGATCCTTACATTTGTGGTCTTATAGAGTTTGGCTTTGTGTCCTAAGACATGTTCCATTCTGGAGAAGGTTCCTTGTGGGCTTGAGAAGAAGGTGTATTCTGCTTTCTGGGGATGGAGGACTCTATATAAGTCTATTAGCCCTAGATTTTCTAATTTTTCATTTAGAGCTCTTATTTCTTTGCTATTTTTCTGTTTGGTTGTTCTGTCCAAGGGTGATAGTGGAGTACTGAGGTCCCCTACTATTATCACATTTCCCTTCATGTGTTTCTCTAGGTTTGTGAGCAGTTGCCTCACATATTTTGCTGGTTCTACATTAGGTGCATAGATATTGACCAGGGTTAGTACTTCTTTATCTAATGTTCCCCTGATCAGTAAGTAGTGACCCTCTTTGTCTCTGATCAGTTTCTTGAGGTTGAAGGAAATTTGGTCTGATATAAGAATGGCTGTCCCTGCTTTCTTTTGTTTTCCATTGGCCTGAATAATTACTTTCCATCCTTTTATTCGAAGCCTCTGCTTATCCTTCAGTTGTAGGTGTGTTTCTTGCAGACAGCAGAAGTCCGGTTTATTTTTTCTAATCTAGTTCTCTACTATGTGTCTTTTAATGGGAGAGTTTAGTCTGTTAACATTTAGGGAGATTATTGACAGAGATGACTGTTGTGCAGTTGTGTTGTGTAGGGTGGTTGTTGTTACAATCGTGGGTTTTGATTGGTAATTCGTCTCTGAGTAGGTCGTTTAGGATCAGCTATGTTTGCACAAATAATTCAAGTTCTTTTTGTTTGAGAATGTTTTTAGTCTGCCCTCCCATATGAATGAGAGTTTTGCTGGGTATTGAACCCTAGGTTGGAAATTTCTTTCATTCAGTCATTTAAATATGTCATTCCAGTGCCCTCTTGCTTGAAATATTTCAAATGCGAGATCTGGTTTGATTATTATGTCCCGTCCTTTGTACTTGAGGTATTTTTTTCTCCCTTATTGCTTTAAGGAGTTCCTCTTTCTCTTTGTTTTTTTTGCCATTTGGATTACTATATGTCTTGGTGTTGATTTATTAGGGTCTATTTTATTAGGGACTCTCTTCACACCCTGGATTTGCACTGAAGTTTCTTTCCAGAGGGTGGGAAAGTTCTCTGCTATTATTTCTCTATGTTTTCTTCCCATTTCCATATTTCCTCCACTTCTGGTATACCCACAATTCTTAGATTATTTCTTTTGTCCTTGTTCATTAGATACTGGACTTTTCCTTCCAGTGCTTTGCCATCTATTTCTTTGGTGGATTCTTGGTCGTTTTTTGTTTGCAGTTTTCCTTCGAGTTCTTCAATATGATTCTCCAACTGTGTCTTTCTGCTTATAAAGCGTGTTACATTGTCTTTTAATTCCTTCAATTCCTTTTGTATGGAATCTCTCATGTTCTTTAATATTTCTTCTTTAATATGACTGATTTGTTCATCCATAGATTTCTTAAACTCGGTGGCTAGCGTTTCTTTTTATTTTATTTAAACACCTTGATTACATACATGATTGTGTTTGGGTTTCAGTAATGTAAAGAACACCACCCACCACCAGTGCAACATTCCCATCACCAATGTCCCAAATCTCCCTCCTCCCCACCCAACCCCAGCCTGTACTCTAGAAGGCTTTCCAATTCCCTCACACATTCTCATTATTAAGAAAGTTCAAAAAGTAGTTATTTCTCTAACTAAACTAATCACTCTTTGTGGTGATCTTCCTGAGGTGAGCTGTAACTTCCAGATCTTTTCTCTTTTATGTCTGTAAATTGTTATTGCAAGAATGTCTTTCATTTTTCATAAAACCCATACATGAGTGAGACCATTCTGAGTTTTTCTTTCTCACTCTGACTTATTTCACTCAGCATAATAGATTCCATGTACATCAATGTATAGGAAAATTTCATGACTTCACCTCTCCTGACAGCTGCATAATATTCCATTGTATATGTACCACAGTTTCTTTAGCCATTCGTCTGTTGAAGGGCATCTTGGTTGTTTCCAGAGTCTTGCTATGGTAAATAGTGCTGAAATGAATATCGGTGTAAGGAAGGGGTTTTTGTATTGTATTTTTGTGTTCCTAGGGTATATTCCTAAGAGTGGTATAGCTGGATCCTATGCGAGCTCGATTTCCAGTTTTTGGAGGAATTTCCATATCGCTTTCCATAGAGATTGGACTAGACGGCAACCCACCAGCAGTGGATAAGAGTTTCTTTCTCTAAACATCCCCGCCAACACTGTTTATTCTAATTCTTTGTGATGTGAGCCATTCTCTGTGGTGTGAGGTGGTATTTCATCATTGTTTTGATTTGCAACTTCCTGATGATTAGTGATGTGGAGCATTTTTTCATGTGTATTTTGGCCACTTGTATTTCTTCTTTGTCAAAGTGTCTGTCCATTTCATCTCCCCAATTTTTGATGGGATTAGATGTTTTCTCTTGTAAATTTTTTGTCAGTGCCTTATATATTTTGGAGATTAGCCCCTTATTTTATGGGTATTGGGTGAATAGTTTCTCCCACTCAGTGGGTGGCTCTTGTATCTTGGGCACTATTTCCTTTGAGGTGCAGAGGCTTCTCAACTTAGTATATTCCCATCTGTTAATCTCTGCTTTCATTTGCTTGGAGAGGTCAGTCTTCTCCTTGAAAATGCCTGTAGTCTCAATGTCCTGTCGTGTTTTGCCTATGTGTTTTTCTGTATATCTTATGGTTTCGGGACTGATATCGAGGTCTTTAATCCATTTGTATTTTACCATCATACGTGATGTTAGCTGGGGGTCTAAGTTCAATTTTTTGCAAGTGGCTAGCCAGTTGTGCCAACACCACTTATTGAAAAGACTTTCTTTGCTCCATTTAGGATTTCTTGCTCCTTTATTAAAATTAGGTGATTGTATATCTGGGGAACATTTTCTGAGTATTCAAGACTATTCCACTGATCTGAGGGCCTGTACTTATTCTAATACCATGTTGTTTTGATAACTATTGCTTTGTAGTAGTTTAAAGTTGGGGGAAGTAATTCCTCCCATATTCTTTTTCCCAAGGATTGCTTTAGCTATTTGAGGGTGTTTATTGTTCCAAACAAATTTCAAAACTGCCTGATCCACTTCTTTGAAGAATGTCATGTGTATCTTTAGAGGGATTGCATTAAATATGTATAATGCCTTGGGGAATATTGCCATTTAGATTATGTTAATCCTGCCAATTCATGAGCAGGGTATGTGTTTCCATTTCCACATGTCCTCTCTTATTTCTTGGAGCAGAGTTTATAATTTTCTTTGTATAGATCCTTCACATTTTTAGTCAAGTTGATTCCAAGATATTTGAGTTTGTGTGGCACTATTGTGAATGGGGTTGTTTTCTTAATGTCCATTTCTTCATTATTAGTATTGTTGTATAGAAAGGCCATTGACTTTTGTGTGTTAATATTGTAGCCTGCCACCTTGCTATATGAGTCTATTATTTCTAGAAGCTTTTTGGTAGAGTCTTTATGATTTTCGAAGTGAGTATCGTGTCATCTGCAAAAAGTGAGAGCTTGACTCCTTCCTTTCCTATTTGGATTCTCTTGATATCTTTTTCTTGCCTAATCGCTATAGCGAGTACTTCCAGTGCCATGTTGAATAGGAGTGGTGAGAGAGGACAGCCTTGTCTTGTGCCAGAATTTAGGGGGAAAGCTTTTAGTTTTTCTCCATTGAGGATAATATTTGTCACTGGCTTGTAGTAGATGGCCTTAACTATATTGAGAAAGGTCCCTTCCTGTCCCATCTTGCTGAGAGTTTTGATCAAGAATTGGTGTTGGACTTTATCAAATGTTTTCTCTGCATCTATTGATTTGATCATGTGATTTTTATTTTTCTTGTTGTTGATGTTGTGTATTATGTTGATAGATGTTTTACGTTTATGTTTACGGATGTTATACGATCCTTGCATTACTGGGATGAAACCTACTTGATCGTAGTGAATACTCTTCTTAATGAGGCATTGAATCCTATTTGCCAGGGTTTTGTTGAGGATCTTTGCATCTGCATTCATCAGCGATATTGGTCTGTAATTTTCTTTTTTGGTAGCATCTCTGGTTAATGTATCAATGTGATGTTGGCTTCATAAAAGCTATTAGGGAAGTGAGAGTCCAGGAATTTACCCATTTCTTCCAGGTTCTCATTTTTAGTGGCGTAGAGTTTCTCAAAGTAGTTTCTGATTACTCTTTGAATCTCTGCCTTATCAGTAGTGAACTCTCCTTTTTCATTCATAATACGAGTTATCAAGTTTCTCTCTCTCTCTTTGTTAGTTTTGTCAGTGGTCTATCTATCTTGTTTATTTTTTCAAAGAACCAAGTTCTGCTTTTGTTGATCTCTTGGATTGTATGTTTTGGGTTTCCACTTCGTTGATTTCTGCTCTCAGCTTTGTTATTTCCTTCTGTCTCCCTATTTTTGGGTCCTTCTGTTGAGCACTTTCTAATTCTTTTTTTTTTTTTTTGGTTTTTGGGTCACACCCGGCAGTGCTCAGGGGTTATTCCTGGCTCCAGGCTCAGAAATTGCTCCTGGCAGGCACGGGGGACCATGTGGGGCGCCGGGATTTGAACCGATGACCTCCTGCATGAAAGGCAAACGCCTTACCTCCATGCTATCTCTCCGGCCCCAGAGCACTTTCTAATTCTATAAGCTTTCTTAATAAGCTATTCTGGTAGGCCCCTTCTTCCTTCCTGATGTGTGCTTGCAAAGCTATATATTTTCCTCTCAGTACTGATTTTGATGTGTCCCATATGTTCTGATAGTTTGTGTCTTTATTGTCATTTGTTTCCAGGAACCTTTTGATTTCCTCCTTGATTTTATCTCGGACCCACTAATTATTCAGTATGAAGCTGTTTAAGTTCCAGGTGTTAAATTTTTCTTCTGTGTCCCTTTGGAATTCACAGATAATTTCAGAGGTAGCCTGCAAAATTTCTATCCTCTTGATATTATGGAGGTATGTTTTATGTGCCAGCATGTAGTCTATCCTGGAGAATGTTCCATGTACATTGGAGAAGAATGTGTATCCAGGTTTCTGTGGATGGAATGTCCTATATATATCCACTAAGACTCTTTTTTCCATTTCTTTCTTCAGGTCTAGTATATTCTCTTTGGCTTTCCGTCTGGTTGACAAAGCCGTGTTGAGGTCCCCCACAATTATTGTGTTGTTATTGATATTATTTTTCAGATTTGTCAACAATTGTATTAAATATTTTGCTGGCCCCTCATTCGGTGCATATATGTTTAGGAGAGTTATTTCTTCCTGCTATACATACCCCTTGATTAATATAAAATGTCCATCTTTGTCCCTTACAGCTTTCCTGAGTATAAAGTTTGCATTATGTGATATTAGTATGATCACTCCAACTTTTTTATGGGTGTTGTTTGCTTGGACAATTTTTCTCCAGCCTTTTATTTTGAGTCTATGTTTGTTCTGACTATTCAGGTGCGTTTCTTGTAGGCAGCAGAAGGTTGGAATGAGTTTTTTTTTCCAATTAGCCACTCTGTATCTCTTAACTGGTGCATTTAGTCCATTGACGTTGAGAGTAAGAATTGTCCTGGGATTTAATGCCATCTTTATATCAAAATTTGCTGTGTCTTTTGGTTAGTCTTGTCTTAAATTAGGTCTTTTAGTTTTTCTCTTAAAACTGGTTTTGAGTCT
Source organism: Suncus etruscus (assembly GCF_024139225.1). Lineage (NCBI taxonomy): Eukaryota > Metazoa > Chordata > Mammalia > Eulipotyphla > Soricidae > Suncus > Suncus etruscus. The sequence goes on from NC_064868.1 coordinate 35,199,852, forward strand.
GTAAAATTTCTGAACTGTTTTTTGTCTTTGAAACCATGTATTCTTCCATCAAACCAGAAAGTGAGTTTTGCTGGGTATAGTATTATAGGTGAAGCATTCATTTCATTCAGTTTTGTCACAATATCCCACCACTGCTTTCTGGCCTTGAGTGTTTCTGGTGACAGGTCTGCTGTAAATCTCAAGGATGCTCCCTTGAATGTAATTTTTTTGATCTTGCTGTTTTCAGAATTTTGTCTCTATCTGTGGGATTCGTCATTGTGACTAGAATGTTTCTTGGGATACTTTTTCTGGGGTCTCTTTTGCTTGGTACTCTTTGAGCATGCAGGATTTGATCACATATATTCTTTAGCTGTGGAAGTTTCTCTTTAATGATGTTCTTGATCGTTGATTCTTCCTGGAAATTTTCTTCCTGGGTCTCTGTGACTCCAATGATTCTTAAGTTGTTTCTGTTGAGTTTATCATAGACTTCTATTTTCATCTGTTCCCATTCTTTGACTAATTTTTCCACTGTCTGTTCATTTGATTTAATTTTTTCCAATATCTCCCGCTGTATGGAATTGTTATTTATTTCATCTTCCACAGCACCAAGTCTATTCTCAGCTTCTGATACCCTGTCCCAGAGCTTATCCATACACTGTGCCTCTTTTTTCCATTTCTCTTTTCAGGGCTAGTATTTTAGTTGGGGTTAAGTTTGGTTGAACTATCAAGTGTGGACTGGGCCGCGTTGAGGTCCCCACAATTATTGTGTTATTATTGATGTCCTCCTTCAAATTTTCAATAATTGAGTTAGATAATTTGATGGTCTCTCATTGGTGCATATATGTTTATTAGTGTGATTTCTTCCTGTTGAATATATCCCTTGGTTAATATTAAGTGTCCGTCTTTGTCCCTTATAACTTTCTTGAGTCTAAATATTGTCTTCTGATATTAATTTGGCCACTCCAGTTTTTTTAAGTTTGTTGTTTGCTTGAATGATTTTCCTCCAGCCTTTGAATTTGAGTCTATGTTTGTTCTAATTATTCACTTGTGTTTCTTGTGGGCAGCAGAAGATTGGATTCATCTTTTTTAGTCATTTAGCCACTCTATCTCTTAACTGCTTAATTTAATCCATTGACATTGAGGGAGATGATTGTCATGAGATTTAATGTCATCTTTGTGTATACGTTTGGTGTGTCTGTTGCTCTGTCTTGTCTTAAAGTAGAACTTTCATTTTTTTCCCTTTAAGGCTGGCTTTGTATCTGTAAAATTTCTGAGCTGTGACTTATCCTTGAAGCTATGAATCCTTCCTTCAAATCTGAAAGTGAGTGGGGCTGAGTGCAGTATTCTAGGTGAAGCCTCCATTTCATTTAGTCTAGTGACAATATCCCACCACTGGCTTCTGGTCTTGGGAGTTTCTTGTGACATGTCTTCTGTAATACGTATGGATTCTCCTTCAAATGTAATTTCCCTTTTTGTTTTTGTTGCTTTCAGTATTCTCTCTATCTGTAGGTTTCGTCATTGTGACTAGCATGTGTCTTGGGGTGTTTTTCTTCAGGTCTCTTTTAGCTGGTACTTTTTGGACATGCAGGATTTGATTGCATGCAGTCTTTATCTCTAGGAGTTTCTCTGTGATGATGTCTTTGACTGTTGATTCTTCCTGTGGATTCTTTCTGGGTCTCTGGGACTCCAATGATTCTTATGTTGTTTCTGTTGCATTTATCAAAGATTTCTATTTTCATCTGTTCACATTTTTTAGTACATTTCCTGTTGTATGACTGTTTGCCTCAAGTTTCTTTTCTAATCTCTTCTGTTGTATGAAGTTGTTCTGCATTTGATCTTCCAGTTCACTGATTCTGTCCTCAGCTGCTGATACACTGCTGGAGAGGATTGTCATTGACTTTTTCAGTTGAGCTACTGTGTTTTTCAGATTTTTTATTTCCGTTTGGAATTTTCGGATTTATGTCTTTTGTTATGTTCAGCTATGTTGGATACTGTGACCTGTCGAAGGCCATTTTTGCTGTCTTCTGCCCTAGTGCAGCTTTTCACCTAAAAGTTGCCTACGTGCAGTTTTTCTGTGAGTCCTTGAGCTAACAGGAAAGAATGTACAGCTGCAGGAGATAATTAACTCCGTGGCCCGGAGAAGAGCAAACATAGCCCGGTACCATTCCCAGAAATAAGGTTTTACTCCCTTAACTACATTCCTGAGTTAACAAGGCATTTATCATTAGATATATGTTTCATTGTCTGTCTAAGATTATTTCTGCAGAACATTAACCCCCACCTCCTAAATGTTAAGAGTTAGGAATGCAGTTAAGAAGGTCACAAAATGTTTTCCTGGAAATGACTTGTAGGTTGTCCTGCCCCCTAGCCCACCGCCCACCTGCCCTATTTGGAAAATGATTTACTGCCTTTGTTTCATGGCTTTCACGCCAAAAAGTATGATTGACACCACCTTTTACCTGCCCCCTTCTCCTTCTCTATATAAGAGATGCAGGACCCTAATAAAGTCACCTTTGAACGGTCTGATCGTCTAAGGTCATTATTACTAACCTCTCTCAGATCTTTTACAGGTGTGGTTGTGCTTCTAGCCCTGCTAAATAAAGGTGCGGTCGTCCGTGAGCCTCTCGACTGATTCCTGCTGGCCGGGCCCCTCCGGGGGGCTTGCAGGACCCCGCACAGCTAGAGCTATATTTTCTTTGATTTCCAAGAGGACCCTTCATATTTCTATTCTAAACTCCTTATCTGAGAGGTTGATCCGATGGTTGGTATTTTTTTGAATCATCAGAGCTATCATCTTCATTCTCTTAGCATGGTGTTTGCCTGCGAAGTTTCCCCATTGTCACACTTGTAGTGTGAATTTTTGTTCTGTGTGTTATGGTGGGGTTCATTAGTTATAAAGAGTGTGTGGCTGCAAAGCGAATCAAGCAGCTATGCTCTTCTAGAGCTTCTAGGAGAATGATTTTTCTGGGACCTTCTCGGCCCACTCAGGAGAGGTTCAGGAAACAGAACAGTAAGAAACATGCAAGGCAACATGCACAGTCTCTACCAATTGGTAATCACACAGCAGGGGCAGATTCCTCTGCCCTGACATTGCAGACAGAGGATCTGCCTTTCTGCAAGTTACTGGTGGTAGCCGGTTTTCACTCACAGATTCAGTCTTCCTTGGGTTTTTGATCTGGGCAACTCTAGGAGAGCTATTTTGCTGGGCCCTTCTCGGCCCAATCAGGAGAGGTTCACGACAGAGAACAGTAGAGAAACATGCATAAGTAATACACACAGTCTCTCCCAATTAGTCGGGAGTAACTTTTAAGTTCATGTTTAATTAAACTCCAAGGAAGTAAATTCCATATTTGGTATTAATTTTAATTTTAAAAATATTTGAATAACTGTTATCCCCAAATTAGTCATTATTTTATGATATTGTTAGACCCATAATGTATATGCTCTGTATCCTTTTGTAGTCTTTATTTTATAATATTATTAGAATCATAGTGTATATGCTCTGTATCCTTTTGATAGTATAAGATGACCATTGAACTTTATATTATATATGTAGATAGACAGTGGTTAAGAGATACATTAAAGTGGCTGGAGCAGTGGCACAGAGCAGTAAGTGTCTGCCTTGCCGGCTCTGTCCTAGGATGGACTGCAGTTCGATCTCCTGGCAGCCCATATGGTCCCCCAAGCCAGGAGCAATTTCTGAGCACATAGCCAGGAGTAATCCCTGAGCTTCACCAGGTGTGGCTCAAAATACCAAAAAAAGAGAGATAAAATAAAGCATACCAGTACTTTTAGTAATATATAATGAATGATTTTATCAAGGTCTTTCTACACAGTTTCAAACATTGGGTCATAGTGATTGTACAGTAACTAGGGTGCTTCCCTTGCACTACTGACCTGGGTTTAATCCCCAGAATGTTATATAGTCACTAGAACCCTGTGAGTAGTAATGTCTAAGAAGAGAGTCAGGCGTACACCATAAGCCCACCTGGTTGTGGCTCCCTCAACATACAAAATTTAGAATATCATTTTGAAACTATCAAGTATATTTAATGCATTTTGTATAAGTAGTTTTTGCATTCTAGACAACTGGGTATCATCTTTGTTTAGAGTAATATATCATCTTAAACACATAAAATCAGTTGTATTTTAATGTGTTCACTTTATAGAGACTGAAAGAAATTGTGCTTATTTGTTTGTTTTTGGATGCATTGTTGCCCACTTCTGGCTCTATGATCATGGTGGTTACTCATGTCTTTATGATCATGAATCACACTTTGAGCTGTTGGGTGTATTATCAGTGGTATTGGAATTGTATAAGCATGGAATACTATTCTATTGCTCTTGAAAATATCTTTATACATAAAGATATATATTATATATAATATATAAATATATACAGTATATTCATAAATATGAATAATTGTAATGGAGTAACCATGAGATACAGTTACATGGTTGTTCACTGTTGAGTTTCACTCATATAATATATAACCCCCATCTCATCACTGGTGTACATTTCCTGCCACAGATGTCCTCAGTTTCCCTACCCATGTCCCCCCACACAGTGCTAGTCACTTCCACTTGCCTCTATGGCAAGTACTTTTATGCTTTCCTCCCTTTTACACATTGAGGCATAATGTTTTGCAATAATTTTACCTAAAGGGTAACATTCATATCACTTTTTCTTCTTTCATTATCCAGTTTTGATCCCAAGAGATAATATCCAATTATCATTGTCATAGTGGTTCCTTCACTGTCCTAATTGAGCTTTCCCCAACTGCTTTATGACAAGATTCCTACCATTAATCAGTTCTCCTAAACTTCATTTTTATTGTCTTTTGTATTACCCTCACATTATATTTTTGTTCCATATCCTGAAAGTTAATGTGATAATTTAGTCTGTCCCTCTTTCTAGAACTCATTTCAGTCAGCATGATATTCTCCATGACTTCATTCTGAATGCCTGTTTAGTACTCCATTGTTTAAGTTTCTTTATTCACTCATCTCTTCTCAGGCATTTGAGGTGTTTTCAGAATCTGACTACTGTGATTAGTGCTGCAATGAATATAGGAGTTCAGAGGGCTTTACTGTATTGTGTTTTTGGGACCCAAGGCTATAATCCTAGGAGCAGTATTGTTGAGTCATATGGGAGCTTAATATATAGATTTTTGAAGAATATCCATATTGTTTTTTATTGTTTTTCAACAAGGCTGGGTCAATCTGCATTGCCATCATAACTGAATGAGTCTCTTTCTCCATACATCTGCGCCAAGGCAGGTTGTTTTTGTTCTTTTTGGTGTGTGACAGTTGTGACAGTCTCTGTGGTGTGAGATGATGTCTCATTATTGTTTTGATTTTCATCTTACTGATGATGTATGATGCAGAGGTTCGTTGTGTACCTTATGGCCATCTGTATTTTTTCTTTGAAGAATAGTCTATTAATTTATTTCCCCATTTTTGAATGGGTTTGGAGGTATTTTTCTTGTAATCTATACCAGACCTTTTACACCTGTACCTAGGATATTATGAAATGGGTATTGGGTGAAACATTTCTCCTACTCCATGAGTGATATTTTTGTACTGGACAAAAATTTTTTTGAAGTTCAGAATATCATTAATTTATGTAGTCTTATTTGTTTATCTTTGCTTCTACTTCCTTAGTCAATGGTGTTTAATATTTTTAGATGCCTTTTGTCATGGAGAATTCTCCCTATGTTTTCTGCTGAGTACTTTATGGTTTCAGTTATTTTATAAGGGACTTTTTCCAATTTGATTATACTTTTGTATATGGCATTAAAAAGGTTATTTTTGGGATGTAGCTGATTAATTTTCCCAACACTAACTGTTTAAGAAGATGTCAGCACTCCACTTCATATTTCTTGCTCCTTTATCAAATATTAATTGATCATACACCTAAAGATATTGCTCATGATATTTAATACCATTCCACTGATCTGAGGATATGTTATTTCAATTCCATGTTGTTTTTTGGAAACTGTTTGAAATTGGTGGAATGTGATGCCTCCAATCTTTTTTCCAAGTGTTGCATTAGCTATTGTGGAGGTTTATCATTTTATATGAATTTTAGAAATGTTTGATCTATTTCTATAAAAATATGTCATGGATATCCTTATAGAGATTGCATTAAGTATCTAAAATGCTTTGGGAGAGTACTGTCATTTTAATGATATTAATCCTCCCAAACCATGAACAGAGGAAGCATTTCCATTTCCTTGTGTCTTTTGGTATTTTTCTAAGAAGTGTTTTGTATTTTTGTTGTTTACATCATTCATCTCTTTAGTTAAGCTTATTTTGAGGTACTTGATTTTCTAAAGCACATTTGAATTAATGGCATGGTTTTTAAAGATTTTAGTTTTTCCCTATTGAGTATAATGTTTACTGTGGAGTTGTAAACGACTTTTAATATACTGAAAAATTCCATCAATTCCCATCTTATTGAGAAAATTTTTTTTTTGGTTTTTGGGTCACACCCGTTGGTACTCAGGAGTTACTCCTGACTTTGCTCTCAGAAATCGGTCTTGCTTGGGGGATCATATAGGATGCTGGGGGATTGAACCGTGGTCCATTCTTGGCCAGCTGTGTGCAAGGCAAATGCCCAACTGTTGTGCCACCGCTCCGGTCCCCTTACTGAGAATTTTTATCCTAAATGTTTGTTGGATTTTTTCACATGCTTTCTCTGCATCTATGAATATATGAGTATCATCATATGATTTTTATTTTTTATTTATTTTTTATTTATTTATTTTTTTTTGGTTTTTGGGCCACACCCGACGGTGCTCAGGGGTTACTCCTGGATGTCTGCTCAGAAATAGCTCCTGGCAGGCACGGGGGACCATATGGGACACCAGGATTTGAACCAACCACCTTTGGTCCTGGATCGGCTGCTTGCAAGGCAAACGCCACTGTGCTATCTCTCCGGGCCCTGATTTTTATTTTTTTAATTATTTTTTATTTATTTTGTTGGGGGTCACACCTGGCAGCGCACAGGGGTTACTCCTGGCTCTATGTTCAAAAATCGCTCCTGGTAGGCTCAGGAGACCATATGGGATGCCGAGATTCAAACCATCAATCTTCTGCATGCAAGTCAAAGCCCTACCTTCATGATATCTCTTTGGCCCTCTTATTTTTTCTTAAATCATCCTTGTTTCCACAGGTTAACTCCTATTTTTATCATGGTGCATGATCTTTTTAACAAATTTTTGGATTCTGTCTACTAAGATTTTGCTTCTGTTTCTTTGCTTCTGTTTTCACCAAGGATATTGGCCCGTAATTCTCTACTATTGCGCTGTCTTTGCTTTTGGTACCATAGTGATCTGTTTTGGAGAATGTAACATGTGCACTGGAGAAGGTATTTTGGGATTTGGGGGATGAATTGCTTTATAGTAATCTACTAACACCCTCTCTTCCATTTTTCCTTTGAATCTAGTAATTCATGGCTGTATTTTTGCCACCCCAGTCTTTTGACAGTGTGATTGAATGATTGACTTCCAAGGTTTAACATTGAGTCTGTGTTTGCTATTCAAAAGTGTTGCTTGTAGGCACCTGAATTTTGGATTCGGTTTTCTAATCAGTATTGCCACTCTATGTTTCTTTATGCAGCATATAGTTCACTGACATTGAAAGAGATTGTTGTGTTTACCATTTTTGGTAGAAGTTTGGTGTGTTGTAGAGTCTGTTTTGTTATAAAGCAGCTGCACTTAATTCTTTATTAAAAGTTGTTTTGAGTCTATAAAGTTCCTGAGCTGTTCTTTTTTCGTGGAGCTATGTATTGTTCCTTCAAATCTGAATGAGAATCTAGCTGAATAAACTACTTTTGGTGAGACATTCATTTCATTGAACTTTTCCATTAGTTTCTTTAGGTCTGTCTGGAAGGTTTTCTTTGGACAATTTGCTGCACATCCTAAGGATGAACATTTGTATTTTATTTCTTTTATTGATCTTGCTGCTTCAGCATTCTGTATTTATATTTTATCATTCCAGTTAGAATTAGTCTTGGAGTATTTTAATTAGGATCTCTTTTAGTTGGTATCTTTAAGGTACTCAGAATGTAGGTATATGCAGTCTCTAGGTATGGGAACTTCTCAGCAATGATATCTTTGTTGCTTCTTAGTAAGAGTTGTCTTCTTAGCCCTCTGGGATAATGATAGTTCATATATAGTTCCCCTGGGATTCCTTCCAAAGTTTTCTTATCATTTCTTAATTTATTTTAAGATGCTTTTCCAACTCTTCTGTTTTCTGTGGAGCTATATAGCTTATCTTGAATCTCATTGATTTTGTCCTTGGCACCTTTTATTTTGCTGTTAAGAAATTTCAGTGAGTTTATCATTTCATGTATTTCTTTTTTTAAGTATTCTTATTTCTGCTCTCATGTCCTCTTCAGTCTTACTGACTGTCCTCTTCATGGTTTCTTTGAGTTTCTTAAACATTCTCAACATTTCCTCTTTCAAGTTGTTATCAGAGAGATAATTTAGTTGGCTGATACTGGTTGGGTCTTCAGAAGTAACACATACTTTCACTAAGCATTGTTGGCTTCTTAATTACTTTCCTAATGTGACTATTCAGGTCTGGAGCTGTTTATTATGTTGTCATTTGGCTCATTGACTGGAAATAATTCTCAGGGCTTTTCTTGGGGCACACTGACCTGGGTGCAAAAATGGCACTTTTTTTTTTTTTTTTTTTACAAAAAGTACCTTGCTGCTACTTGGTCTGTATACCTTAGTTTCTTGAGACTGTGTGTGTAGAATACCCCTTTTATTTACCTGGTGATTCTCTCTCTCTGAGAGTGCATTTACCTGGGTTTGAACATGGCACTTCTGAGTCACAAAGAGGAACACACTGCTAAACTAAAATCTTAGTATATTTAGTATTATATAATGCATCATATAAAAGAATCCAATGAAGTTTTTAGAGTGGGAAATATAAATGAAATAAATATATTTTAGAAGTTAAAATTATTAATAATAATTAAATCAACTTAAATATTAATAATTAAATCAATGTCAAATCATATAATGTATTTCTTTAAATTGATTTATTAGATTAATAATTATTAAATAAATATTGACAGTCATTAAAATGACAGAAAGAATTCAGTGGTTTTATCCCATTGAATGGAATACATTATTATTTTTCAAAGAAAACAAATAAAAATTAAAAGAACAGAATAAAATGAAGGATTTTCTTTTTTCCTTTTTTTGGGGGGGTCAATATAACAACAGCATACAAAACTTGGAATAAAATAAGATACCATACAATATGAACCACATTATATCAAATAATGAATTAATAGCCAAAATATATAAAGTACACACAGAGTTCAATAACAAAAAACCAATGACCCTATCAAGAATCAGGGATAGAGGGCCGGAGAGATAGCATGAAGATGAGGTTTTTGCCTTGCATGCAAAGGGATGGTGGTTCAAATCCTGGCATCCCATATGGTCCCCCGAGCCTGCTGGGGGCTATTTCTGAGCGTAGATCCAGGAGTAACCTCTGAGCACTGCCAGGTGTGACCCCCCAAGAAAGAATCAGGGATAGATGAAAAGACACTTCCATGAAAAAGACATGCAGGTGGCCAATAAATATATGAAAAATGATCACAATCACTTATCAGGGTGATGGAAATTAAATAAAAATGTGGTATCATTTTTTTCCTATAATATGTAAAAATATTGGGAACAATCAGTGTTTCTCCAAACTTGTTAAAAAAGGAAATCTCATTTACTCTGAATTGGAATATTGTCTGTGTTCTGTCCTTATTAGATGTAGTTTGGTGATTTCTTAAGAAGTAAGTTAACAGCTCCCAAATGACCCAGAAATTTCACTTCTTTGTATATATCCCTCCAATGTTCAAAAGCACTAATTAAAAAAAGATAAATGGACACTAGATTCCTTGTAGTGCTGAGTAGTATAAATCAGTATATGGAAAAACCAAATGTTCAACAACAGAGTAAAACATAAAATTGTATATACAAAACATTCATCCATAATACATGTAATAATGAAGTTCAGTGCAACTTGAGTTGAATTGGAAGGTGTAATGCTTAGTGAAAAAAGTCAGAAGATGTAGAAAGCATATAATTATCTTACTAAACTGTGGTATATAGAGAAACAGAACAAGTTTATAGAAAAATTTAGTTGATGACAAATCTTATGTATGGGTTTAGCTGAGAATGCCAATTTAGGTGTAGATTAGGTAGTATGAAGGTGGCTTGGGCATAGGTGGGGGGTTTCTGGAAAAGTAAATGGTAGTGAGGTGAGATAAATGTCCACCAAGACCACGACATGTTGTAAGTATATTAATGAAGCGAGATACTGAGATTTATTTATATGCTAGATGAGAGAAAGGAAATAAATGTTCAAGAGAGAAGATGAGCTTCTCTAAAGTGGAATAAACAAAGAGACAAAAAGAAGTATGTGAAATATGTGTTCAAAGGAAAACATGGGCTTGAAAAGGAATCCCATTGTAAACATTCTGTGAATGTGTTTTAAAAAGAAACAGATAAAATATAATGAGAGAAATAAAAATTATGTTGTCAGAACTAACATATATAGTTCAAGCAGTTATTTGCTATGAGTGGTAGTTATTTTTAGCAATAGAAAATAGCTCTAAGGACACATTTTAACTAGTATCTATTAGTATTGCAACTCAAATATTTATGCACACTGCCAGTTCAGATTGCATGACTGTGGTGGTAACTCACAGATTGTAAGCTATGAAATATATGGTGATGACTATTGCTACAGCCCATCTACTGTGATATTAGGTTGCTATAAAAGAAGTAGAGCTCTTGTTACAAGAGAAAAAAGTCTTACTGATCAAAAACTGTTTTTATAAAGTCATTCTAGATTTAGCCTAAAGGCAATAACCTAGAGCAAAACTGTTAAGGAAAGGAAACGTTATTCTTTGATGTTTTGTAGTGAAGATTTCAGCTCTATCCAGTAAATTGTCTTACAGCTTTTTTTTTGGCTTTTGGTTTTGTTTTGTTTGTTTTACATCTCCTAATGACTAACAATGTAGAGCATTTTTCATGTGTCTTTTAACCATCTGTATTTATTCTTTGAAAATTCTATTCTCTTCTACCCATTTTTTGTTTTTATAAAAGAATTAAAACTTTTTATTTAAAGATTGTGATTTACAAAGTTATACCTAGTTGGTTTTTAGACATACATAGTTTCAATACCAAGCAGACCACCAATGTCAACCTCCCTCCAACAATGTTTCTAATCTCACCTCCATTAATATTCTCAGAGTCCATCCCAAGTTATCATCACCCTTTACAGCCTGCCATCAAAACATCTAGACGTTTATAAGTTCAGTTGTTATTTATTTTTAATGATATTTTATTTAAACACTTTGATTACAAACATGATTGTGATTGGGTTTCAGTCATGTAAGAACACCCCCCATCACCAGTGCAACATTCCCATCACCAATGTCCCAAATCTTCCTCCTCCCCACCGCACCCCCTCCTGTACTCTAGACAGGCTTCCTACTTCCCTCATTCATTCACATTGCTAAGACAGTTCTCAATAAAGTTATTTCTCTAACCGCACTCATCACTCTTTGTGGTGAGCTTAATGTACAGAGCTGTAACTTCCAGCCGTCCTCTCTTTTGTCTCTGAAAATTACTGTAAGAAAGTCTTTCATATTTCTTATAACCCATAGATGAGTGAGACCATTCTGCGTCTTTCTCTCTGACTTATTTCACTCAGCATAATAGATTCCATGTACATCCATGTATAGGAAAATTTCATGACTTCATCTCTCCTGATGGCTGCATAATATTCTATTGTGTATATGTAACAAAGATTCCTTAGCCATTCATATGTTGTAGGGTGTCTTGGTTGTTTCCAGAGTCTTGCTATGGTAAATAGTGCTGCAATGAATATAGGGGTAAGGAAGGGATTTTTGTATTGTATTTTTTGTTCCTAAGGTATATCACTAGGAGTGGTATAGCTGGGTCGTATGGGAGCTCAATTTCCAGTTTTTGGAGGAATCTCCATATCGCTTTCCATAAAGGTAGGACTAGATGAAATTCCCACTAGCAGTGAATAAGAGTTCCTTTCTTTCTTTTTCTTTCTTTCTTTCTTTCTTTCTTTCTTTCTTTCTTTCTTTCTTTCTTTCTTTCTTCTTTCTTTCTTTCTTTCTTTCTTTCTTTCTTTCTTTCTTTCTTTCTTTCTTTCTTTCTTTCTTTCTTTCTTTCTTTCTTTCTTTCTTTCTTTTCTTTCTTTCTTTCTTTCTTTCTTTCTTTCTTTCTTTCTTTCTTTCTTTCTTTCTTTCTTCTTTCTTTCTTTCTTTCTTTCTTTCTTTCTTTCTTCTTTCTTTCTTTCTTTCTTTCTTTCTTTCTTTCTTCTTTCTTTCTTTCTTTCTTTCTTTCTTTCTTTCTTTCTTTCTTTTTTTGGTTTTTCGGGCCACACCCATTTGATGCTCAGGGGTTACTCCTGGCTAAGCACTCAGAAATTGCCCCTGGCTTGGGGAGACCATAAGGGATGTGGGGGGATCAAACCGTGGTCCTACCTTGGCTAGCACTTGCAAGGCAGACACCTTACCTCTAGTGCCACCTCGCCGGCCCCAAGAGTTCCTTTCTCTCCAGAAACCCGCCAACACTGCTTGTTCTCATTCTTTGTGATGTGTGCTAATCTCTGTAGTGCGAGGTGGTACCACATACCTGTTTTGATTTGCTACTCCCTGATGATTAGTGATATGTGTTGTGTTAAATAATTAAAGATTGTAGGATAGATGGAGAAGGATGGAGGCCTTTGTCCTTAGGCCCCGGCCACGTGGCTTCATCCCCCATCAACCGGCGGGTCTGGGGTTCAGGAAAGCAATGGGTATTGAACTTACTCACAGGCAGGCATCAGGAAGAATCAGCTTTATTCATGCCCTATTCACCAGATGTGTGTGGCCTATATCATAACCTTTCAAGCACTTGCTATACATAGCCCTGTATCTTAACTCTTTTCAGCCATCTTCACTCACAGGCAGGCATCAGGAAGCATCAGCTTTATTCATCCCTATCCACCACGTGTGTGGCCTATATCATAACCTTTCAAGCATTCAGCCATTCTTGGCTACCCTGCATCTTAATTCCTTTCAGCCATCTTTCCTTTCACCTCCATGCTGGTCAAAGACAAAACAGGGCAGAGAGTGCAGAACTCCCTAATCCCCCTCAGTCAAAGGCTTATCTACCTTTTCCAAGACCCCTCCCAGGAATGGGTGGGGTCTTGCAGGTAAGGTCAAGTTACCTAGAGAGAACGGATTGGGGATGAGGCTTCAGATATGGAGCATGTTTTCATGTGCCTTTTGGCCATTTGTATTTCTTCATTGTAAAATTGTGTGTTCATTTTTCTCTCCAGTTTTTGATGAGATTAGATGTTTTTTATTTCTTGTAAATTTCTGTCAGTGCCTTGTATATTTTGGAATTTAGCCCCTTATCTGATGGGTATCAGGTGAATAGTTTCTCCCACTCAGTCGGTGGATCTTGAATTCTGGGCACTATTTCCTTTGAGGTGCAGAAGCTTCTCAGCTTAGTATTTTTTCATCTGTTAATATCTGCTTTCACTTGTTTGGAGAGTGCTGTTTCCTTCTTGAAGATGCCTTTAGTCTCAATGTCATAGAGCGTTTTACCTACATGTTGTAACATATATCTTTTGGTATTAGGTCTGATATTAAGGTCTTTGTTTCATTTGGATTTTGCCTTCATACATGATGTTACCTGGGGGGTGTAAGTCCACTTTTTTTTTAATTTTTTTTTATTTAAACACCTTGATTACATACATGATTGTGTTTGGGTTTCAGTCATAAAAGGAACACCACCCATCACCAGTGCAACATTCCCATCACCCAAGTCCCAAATCTCCCTCCTCCCCACCCAACCCCCGCCTGTACCCTAAACAGGCTCTACATTTCCCTCATACATTCTCAATATTAGGACAGTTCAAAATGTAGTTATTTCTCTAACTAAACTCATCACTCTTTGTGGTGAGCTTCCTGAGGTGAGCTGGAACTTCCAGCTCTTTTCTCTTTTGTGTCTGAAAATTATTATTACAAGGGTGTCTTTCATTTTTCTTAAAACCCATAGATGAGTGAGACCATTCTGCGTTTTTCTCTCTCTCTCTGACTTATTTCACTCAGCATAATAGATTCCATGTACATCCATGTATAGGAAAATTTCATGACTTCATCTCTCCTGACAGCTGCATAATATTCCATTGTGTATATGTACCACAGTTTCTTTAGCCATTCGTCTGTTGAAGGGCATCTTGGTTGTTTCCAGAGTCTTGCTATGGTAAATAGAGCTGCAATGAATATAGGTGTAAGGAAGGGGTTTTTGTATTGTATTTTTGTGTTCCTAGGGTATATTCCTAGGAGTGGTATAGCTGGATCGTATGGGAGCTCGATTTCCAGTTTTTGGAGGAATCTCCATATCGCTTTCCATAAAGGTTGAACTAGACAGCATTCCCACCAGCAGTGGATAAGAGTTCCTTTCTCTCCACATCCCCGCCAACACTGTTTATTCTCATTCTTTGTGATGTGTGCCATTCTCTGGGGTGTGAGGTGGTATCTCATCGTCCCACTTTTTTACAAGTGGCTAACCAGTTGTGCCAACACCACTTGTTAAAGAGGCTTTCTTTGCTCCATTTAGGATTGCTTGCTCCTTTATCAAAAATTAGGTGATTGTATGTCTGGGGAACATTCTCTGAGTACTCAAGCCTATTCCACTGATCTTAGGGTCTGTCTTTATTCCAATACTGTGCTGTTTTGATAAATATAGCTTTGTAATACAGTGTAAATTTGGAGAAGTAATGCATCCTATATTTTCCCCCAAGGATTGCTTTAGCTATTTGATGGTGTTTTTGTTCCAAATAAATTTCAACATTGTTTGAATCCACTTCTTTGAAGAATATCATGGGTATATTTAGAGGGATCACATTAAATCTGTATAATATTTTGTGGAGTATTGCCATTTTAATTATGTTAAACCTGCCAATCCATGAGCAGGGTATGAGTTTCTATTTCTGTGTGTCCTCTTTTATTTCTTGGAGCAGGGTTTTATAGTTTTCTTTGTATAGGTCCTTCACATATTTAGTCAAGTTGACTCCAAAATATTTGAGTTTGTGTGCCACTAATGTGAATGGGGTTGTTTTCTTAATGTCTTTTTATTCCCTATTGTCATTGGTGAATAGAAAGGCCATTAAGTTATGTGTGTTAATTTTGTAGCCTGCCATATTGCTATTTGATTCTAATGTTTCTAGAAGCTTTTTGGTAGAGTCTTTATTGTTTTCTAAGTAGAGTATCATGTCAACTGCAGTGAGAGCTTGACTTCTTCCTTTCCTATATGGATTCTCTTGATATCTTTTTCTTGCTTAATTGCTATAGCAAGTACTTCCAGTACATTGCTGAATAGAAGTGGTGAAAGAGAACAGCCTTGTCTTGTGCCAGAATGTAGAGGGAAGGCTTTCAGTTTTTCTCCATTGAGGATATTCGCCATTGATTTGTGGTAGATGGCCTTAACAATAGTGAGAAAGGTTGTTTTTATTCACAACTTGCTGAGATTTTTTTAATCAAGAATGGGTTTTGGACCTTATTGAATGCTTTCCATGCATCTATTGATATTATCATGTGATTTTATTTTTCTTGTTCTTGATGTTGTGTATTATGTTGATAGATTTATGAATGTTAAACCATCTTTGCATTTCTGGGATGAAACCTACTTGATCATAGTGAATGATCTTATTAATGAGGCATTGGATTCTATTTTCCAGGATTTTGTTGAGGATCTTTGCATCTGTGTTCATCAGAGATATTGGTCTGTAATTTTATTTTTTGGTACCATCAATTTCATCAATAGTGATGTGGGTGTTTAGATATGATACATCCTCTTTATTCAACCATGGAAGCTTATGAGAGTCCAAGAATTTGTCCATTTCTTCCAGGTTCTTTTTTTTAGTGGCATAGAGTTTCTTAACGTAGTTTCTTGTTACCCTTTGAATCCCTGTTATATCAGTAGTGATCTCCCCCTTTTCATTTCTAATATGAGTTATCAAGTTATCTTTGTTAGTTTTGCCAATTTTCTATCATTCTTGTTTATTTTTTCGAAGAACCACCTTCTGCTTTTGTTGATCATTCAGTTTGTTTTTGGGTTTCCACTTCATTGATTTCTGCTCTCAGCTTTGTTAATTCCTTCTGTCTCCCTATTTTTGGTTTCTTTTATTGAGCACTTTCTAATTCTATGAGATTCCTTATTAAGCTATTCCAGTAGGCTCCTTCTTCCTTCCTGATGTGTACTTGCAAAGCTATAAAATTTCCTCTCAGTACCACTTTGCTGTGTTCTACAGATTCTGATAGTTTGTGTCTTTATTGTAATTTGTTTCCAGTAAAATTTTTGATTTCCTCTTTGATTTCATCTCAGACCCACTTTTTGTTCAGTATTGGGCTGTTTAATTTTTAGGTGTTAAAGTTTTATTTCTGTGTCACTTTGTAGTTTAAATATAATTTTAGAGCCTTGTGGTCAACGAAGGTAGCCTCAAAATTTCTATTCTCTTGATATTATGGAGGTGTGTTTTATGTGCCAGCATGTAGTCTATCCTGGAGAATAACCCATGTACATTGGAAAAGAATGTGTATCCAGGTTTTGGGGGTGGAGTGTCCTATATATATCTACTAGGCCTCTTTATTCCATTTCTCTTTTCAGGTCTACTATATTTTTTGGGTTTCAGTCTTCTTGACCTGTCACATGTTGACAAAGCCGTGTTGAGGTCTCCCCAAATTATTGTGTTGTTATTGATATTCTTTTTCAGTTTTTCAACAACTGTATTAAATATTTTTCTGGACCTTCATTTGGTACATATATGTTTAGGAGAGTTATTTCTTCTTGCTAGACATATCCCTTGATAAATACAAAATGTCCATCTTTGTCCCTTACAGCATTTCTGAGTATAAAATTTGCATCTTCTGATGTTAGTATGGCCACTCCAGCTTTTTTATGGGTGTTGTTTGCTTAGATAATTTTCCTCCAGCCTTTGATATTGAGTCAATGTTTGTTCTGACTATTCAAGTGTGTTTCCTGTAAGCAGCGGAAGGTTGGATTGAGTTTTTTTTTATCCATTTAGACACTCTGTGTCTCTTAACTGGTGCATTTTTGTCCATTGACATTGAGAGAAAGATTTGTCATAGGATTTAGTGCCATCTTTGTGTAAACGTTTGGTGTGTTTGTTGGTCAGACTTGTCTTAAAGTAGATTTTTTAGTTTTTCTTTTAAGGCTGGTTTTGAATTTGTAAATTTTCTGAGCTGTTGTTTATCTGTGAAGCCATGTATACTTACTTCAAACCTAAAAGTTAGTTTTTCTGGGTGCACTATTCTAGGTGAAGCATTTATTTCATTGAGTTTTGTCACTATGTCCCACCACTGCCTTCTGGCCTTGAATGTTTTGTTACAGATCTGCTGTAAATATCAAGGATGCACCCTTGAATGTAATTTCTCTTTTTGATCTTCCTGCTTTCAGTATTCTGTCTCTATCTGTGGGATATGTCATTGTAACTAGGATGTGTCTTGGGATGTTTTTCCTGGGGTCTCTTTTATTTGGTACTCTTCGGGCATGCAGGATTTGGTAGCATGTATTCTTTAGCTCAGGTACTTTCTCCTTAATGATGTTCTTTACCGTTGATTCTTCCTGGAGATTTTCTTCTTGGGTGTCTGGGACTCTAATGATTCTTAAATTGTTTCTGCTGAGTTTATCAAAGACTTCTATTTTCATCTGTTCACATTCTTTGTGTATTTTTTACATTGTCTGCTCATTTGCTTTAAGACTTTATTCAATCTCTTCTGCTATATAGGGTTGTTATGCATCGCATCTTCCAGCTCACTAATTCTATCCTCAGATGCTGTTACCCTTCTGGAGAGGTTTTCCATTAAGTCTTTCAATTTGTCTATGGAGTTTTTCAGACCTGTTATTTGACCTGTTATTTCAGTTTGGAGTTTTCTGATTTCTGTTCATATTTTCTTGGTTCTTATTAGTTTTCTTTTCAACTTGATCTATGCTTTCTTTGAGTTCTGTGAACATCCTCCATATTTCTTCTCTAAACTCCATATCTGAGAGAATAGGTGGTTGGCCATTTTCGGGTCTCAGAGTTGCCATTTTCATTCTTTATGCCTGGTGCTAGCCTGCGTTGTTTCCCCATCGTGACACGTGTTTTGTGGGTTTTTCTACGTGTCGTGGTGGTATTCATTGGCTCAAACCTTTGTAGGATGGTCGGCTCACCTCCAAGAAATTGGAGCCCTGTGGAAATGGATCCACAGCAGAACAAGTTTCAGGTTAAAGCAGGCAGAGATGACAGTTGAAAGAGCTTGGTTTATTTTTTGGTTCACACCCTGTAGCACTCAGAGGTTACTCCTCGCCCTGCACTCAGAAATTGCTCCTGGCAGGCTCAGGGGACCATATGGGATGCTAGGATTCGAACCACCAACCTTCTGCATGTTAGGCAAATATCCTACCTCCATACTATCTCTCCAGTCCCATGTCTTACAGCTTTTACAGAGAAAACAATTTCATTTAATTTTTCTAATTTTTTATTGAAACACTTCTGATCTACAGAGTTCTTTATAGTTGAATTTCAGATATACAATGAGTCTAGTTCCTTACCACTTCCACTGTCAGCTACCATTCACCAGTGGACCCAAAGTGAATACAATACAACCACCATTTGCAGCCTGGCCAGCCAGTGTAACACGCTTCTTTGAGTTAAGAGTTTTTAAAGTTTAGGTCTCTTGATTCTATTATTGTTGATTTTGGTCTGGATATTTAATTCTGTTCTTATTTATTTCCTCACCAATGCACCTGAGACCACTTGGCCCCTGGCTCCCTGCCCTTCTTTATTTCTTTTCTCTTACTTTTATAGAAAAAGGCAGGAATATGTGGTAAATTAAACTAATCCTTGTCACAAGTTTCTATGAAAAAGGAAGGAGCTCTAGTTGAAAAGATAAAATTACAATGAATAATTAAAAGGGTGTGCTTGGCAGAATATTTTTGCATAGGCACAGAAAAATATAGGGAAATAAAAAGGAAAAACATTTGGTATAAACAGGGAGACCATACCCTGAAGTATTCTGGAATAACACCAAATACAGGCTCTGGGCATACTGTTTGTTAACCTCAAAGTCTTTCTCTGTGGTGCCAATAAAAGCTCTTCACAATCATGGTTGTTCTGATCAGTGTTCTGTAGTTAGAGAACACTTCCATGCAAGCAGATTGTTGATGTTTCCAAATTATCAGGATGTCATCTGAACCCAATCTGGAGCAAGTCTATGCCAGGCAACATTAAGGACTTCCCTGGTAGAATTCTGATTTCTAGTGCTGGTGTAGACAACCATGCTGTTTCCATAGATGGACTCCAAGGTTCAGAGGTGAATGGTCAATTTCCAATCTTGTGAAGCATAAGCCAAATGTTCAAAGTGTAAGGCTTCAATGAAACTATGCCTGCCCAGTGGGGCCTGACTGAAAAATTGTGAGTGCTGCCTGTGTGTGTCTGTCTACTATCCTGTTGCGTGAACCTCTTGGGAGTGGGCTGAAAAGAGGCTCCAGAAAACTCACTCTCCCAGAGGCCAATTCTAGGGCAGGAACACCAAGGAACTGCTCCATAACTTGAAAACCGGCTATATTTTGCAGAAGCCATGTCCCATGTTTGTGACGTCAGGCTGGGAAAATCCACAAAACTACGCCTGTCCAGTGGGGCCCGACTGTGAAAAATTGTGAGTGCTGCCTGTGTGTGTCTGTCCACTATCCTGTTGCGTGAACATCTTGGGAGTGGGCAAAAAAGAGTTTCCAGAAGAGCACTTAGCTCCGCTTCGCTACGCGGCCATGCGCTCTTTCTAAGAAAAGAACACCATAGCAAAAAGAGAAAAAAAATCACATTAAAAACTATGCTGGATTGCTGAAGCCCAGCATTTCTCTCCAGACTGTCTTCTCTGCTGCGTACTCGGGCCTAAGATTTGATCCTGTGTGAGGCTTCATCCATGGAGGACTACCCTCCCTTGGAGGCAAGTCGAACTATCCAGAAAGGACAAAGCCAGAGGAGAGTGCTGCCTCCATCATTTAGAAATGAATACCACCAGAACACGTAGAAAACCCACAATACAAGTGTGACAATGGGGAAACAACGCAGGCCAGCATCAGACATAGAGAATGAAGATGACAATTCTGATGACCAGATAATGACCAACCAACTAATCAACCTCTCAGATAAGGACTTTAGACTAGCAATATGGAAGATGCTCAATGAACTCAAAGAAACAATGTATCTAGTTGAACAGAACACTAATAAGAACCAAGAAAAATATGAAGACAGATATCAAAAAAATCCAAACTGAAATAACATGTCAACTAACAGGCCTGAGAAACTCAGTAAAAGAAGTGAATGACAAAATGGATAAGCTCTGGGACAGGGAATTAGAAGCTGAGAATAGACTTGGTGCTGTGGAAGATGAGATAAATAACAACTCCATACAGCAGGAAAGATTGGAAAAAAACCTTAAAGCAAATGAACATACAATGGAAAAATATTCAAAGAATGGGACCAGATGAAAATAGAAGTCTATGATAAGCTCAACAGAAACAACTTAAGAATCATTGGAGCCCCAGAGACCCAGGAAGAAAATTTCCAGGAAGAATCAACAGTCAAGAACATCATTAAAGAGAAACTTCAAGAGCGAAAGAATATATGGGATCAAATCCTGCATGCTCGAAGAGTACCAACCAAAAGAGACCCCAGAAAAACAACCTCAAGAAACATCCTAGTCACAATGACGAATCCCACAGATAGAGACAAAATTCTGAATACAGCAAGATCAAAAAGAAAAATTACATTCAAGCGAGCATCCTTGAGATTTACAGCAAACCTGTCACCAGAAACACTCAAGGCCAGAAAGCAGTGGTGGGATATTGTGACAAAACTGAATGAAATGTATGCTTCACCTAGAATACTGTACCCAGAAAAGCTCACTTTCTGGTTTGACGGAAGAATACATGGTTTCACAGACAAAAAACAGCTCAGAAACTTTACAGACTCATAACCAGACTTAAGAGAAAAACTGAAAGGCCTAATTTAAGACAAGACTAACCAAAAGACACACCAAATTTCGATATAAAGATGGCATTAAATCCCAGGACAATTCTTTCTCTCAACGTCAATGGACTAAATGCACCAGTTAAGAGACACAGAGTGGCTAAATGGATCAAAAAACTCAATCCAACTTTCTGCTGCCTACAAGATACGCACCTGAATAGTCAGAACAAGCATAGACTCAAAATAAAAGGCTGGAAAAAAATATCCAAGCAAACAACACCCATAAAAAAGCTGGAGTGGCCATGCTAATATCAGATAATGTAAACTTTATACTCAGGAAGGTTGTAAGGGAAAAAGATGGACATTTTATATTAATCAAGTGGTATGTAGAGCAGAAAGAAATAACTCTCCTAAATATATATGCACCAAATGAGGGGCCAGCAAAATATTTAAAACAACTGTTGACAAATTTGAAAAATAATATCAATAACAATACAATAATTGTGGGGGATCTCAACACGACTTTGTCAACACTGGATAGCTCAACCAGACTGAAACACCTGAGGAGAGAAATGGAAGAAAGAGGCCTAGTGGATATATATAGAACACTCCAACCCCAGAAACCTGGATACACATTCTTCTCCAATGTACATGGGACATTCTCCAGGATAGACTGCATGCTGGCACAAAAAACATACCTCCATAATATCAAGAGAATAGAAATTTTGCAGACTACCTTCGCTGACCACAAGGCTCTGAAATTATTTGTGAATTCCAGAGGGACACAGAAGAAATACTTTAACACCTGGAAGTTAAACAACCTCATACTCAATAACCAGTGGATCCGAGATGAAATCAAGAAGGAATTAAAAAGGTTCCTGGAAACTAATGACAATAAAGACACAAACTATCAGAACTTATAGGACACAGCAAAAGCAGTACTGAGAGGAAAATTTATAGCTGTGCAAGCACACATCAGGAAGGAAGAAGGAGCTTACCTGAGTAGCTTAATGACACAGCTAATAGAACTAGAAAGTGCTCAACAAAAGTACCCAAAATAGGGAGGTATGTTTTATGTGCCAGCACGTGGTTCATCCTGGAGAATGACCAATGTACATTGGAAAAGAATGTGTAACCAGGTTTGTGAGGATGGAGTGTCCTATATATATCTACTAGGCCTCTTTTTTCCATTTCTCTTTTCAGGTCTAGTATATTTTTGTTGGGTTCCCATTTGGTTGACCTTAAAAATGTTGTCAAGCCTGTGTTGAGGTCTCCCACAACTATTGTGTTATTATTGATATCCTTCTTCAGATTTATCAACAATTGTATTAAATAATTTGCTGGTCCCTCTTTGGGTGTGTATATGTTTAGGAGAGTGATTTCTTCCTGCTGTACTAATCCCTTGATTAGTACATAATATCCATCTTTGTCCCTTACAACTTTTCTGAGTATAAAGTTTGTGTCATTTGATATTAGTATGGCCACCTCTGCCTTTTTAAGGGTGTTGTTTGCTTGAATGATTTTCCTCCAGCCTTTGATTTTAAGTCTATGTTTATTCTGACTATTCAGGTGTGTTTCTTGTATACAGCAGAAGGTTGGCTTCAGTTTTTTGATCCATTTTGCCACTATGTGTCTCTTAACTGGTGCATTTAGTCCATTGACATTGAGAGAAATAATTGTCATGGGATTTATTGCCATCTTCGTGTAGAAGTTTGGTGTGTTTTTTGTTATGTCTTGTGTTTAGAATAGATCTTTCAGTTTTTCTTTTAAGGCTGGTTTTGAGTCTGCAAGTTTTTGAGCTGTTGTTTATCTGTGAAGCCATGTATATATCCTTCAAACCTGAAAGTGAGTTTTGCTGGGTGCAGTATTCTTGGCGAAGCATTTATTTCATTGAGATTTGCCACTATATCCCACCACTGGCTTCTGGCCTTGAGTGTTTCTGGTGACAGGTCTGCTGTAAATTTCAAGGATGCTCCCTGGAATGTAATTTCCCTTTTTTTATCTTTCTGCTTGCAGTATTCTATCTCTATCTGTGGGTTTCATCATGGTGACTAGGATGTGTCTTGGGGTCTTTCTCCTGGGGTCTTTTTTAGCTGGTACTCTTTGGGCATGCAGGATTTGGTCACATGTTTCCTTTAGTTCTGGTAGTTTCTCTGTGATAATGTTCTTGACCATTGATTCTTCCTGGAGATTTTCTTCTTGGATCTCTGGGACTCCAATGATTCTAAAGTTGTTTCTGTTGAGCTTATCAAAGACTTCTATTGTCATCTGTTTATATTCTTTGAGTAACTTTTCAATTGTCTGATTCTTTGATTTAAGGCTTTTTTCCAATCTCTTCTGTTGTGTAAAGTTCTTATGCATCCCACATTCCAGAGCACTAATTCTATCCTCAGCTGCTTTTAACCTGTTGGAAAGCTCATCCAATATGTTCTTCAATTCGTCTACTGAGTTTTCTGATTTCTATCTTCACATTCTCTTGATTTTTATTAGTGTTCTGATTTATACTTTATTTGAGTTCTGTGAGCAACTGCCATATTTCTTCTGTAAACTCCATTTCTGAAAGACTGCTTAAGGTGGTTGGCCATTGTTGGGTCATCAGAGTTTCCATCTTCATTCTCTATGGCTGAAGTTGGTCTGCATAGTTTCCCCATTGTCACACTTATGCTGTTGTTTTTTCTACGTGTTGTGGTAGTACTCATTGGCTAGGTGGAGTGCGTGGCCATGAAGCGAAGTGGAGCAGCCACGCTCCTCTGCTTCTACCCCTTATAGGTGTGCTTAAGGGGGCCAGCAGAGTCAGCTTTATCAGCAACTCCGGCCCAGAAACACTCACCTCAGCCAAGGCAAGCCCTCATGGGATAAATGCCAGAGAAGATCAAAGTTCCCAGGTTGAAGCAAGCCCAGGGAAGCCCCAAAATGTCTGCCGAGCTTAAGGGGCCCAGCAGAGTCTGTCTCGCAGTTGCATATTATATTGTTATCTGTGGACATAAATATTAGATTATATTAGCAGGCATAATAAGTAACAAATAAATATAAGAAATTTTGTAAAGTACCACTGTGGACAAAAAGATCAAGGATTTATAGATATAAGTAAAATGAAGACTTTAAAACAACTTTTAGTGAGCACTGTAGTGGGAGTCCATGTCTTCCAAACCCATTCTGCACCCATTTCTGTGGATAAAAGCATTAGAACTTTATTATATATATATATTATATATATATAAAGAACAGTTGATTGGACACCTGATCAACATAAACAGCTGTATCAATTATTGAAGGTCTCTTTGAAGTGCAGAAGAGAATACAAGTTTTTGTGCTTCTCTTCCACTCAATTGCTTCTCTTCTCACAATACACTGGGGCTAATGGTGTTCAGGACAACTACCAATTAGATCATTGTGTTTCTTAGTGCAGTTATTCAAAATACCACATATAAATGTTATCTATCATTTTGTATTTATTCTTTTTGACTTACTTAATTTAGCATATCTTTGTTCCATCCATGTTGCTGAAAATTGCATGATGACATAAATCCCTACAGCTATATAGTATGTCATTATATATTTACCATATCTTCATGATACACTCATGTGTTTTTGGGCATCTAGGTTGATTTCAAGTTTTAGCTAGTGTACTGAGAGCTGCTATGAATAGCAGTGTGCATACATATTTATGGATGAATATTTTTCTGTTTGGGTCACATGGCAGCTCAATTTTGAGTGTAGTGATAACACTCCATACTGTTTTCCATAGGAGTTGAATCAGGTGGCATTCTAACCAGCAATGGAGTAGAGTTCTTTTCTCACCAAATCCTTGCCAATAGAGATTTGCATATGTTGAACTATCCTTGCATTCCTGGAATGAAACCAACTCTGTCATGAAGTATAATCTTTTTGATGTGTTGTTGGATTCGGTTTGCAAATTTTTCTTTAGGATTTTTGCATCCATGTTCATTATTGGGATTGGCTAGCTCCTGGTCTCATTAATTGTTTGTAATGTTTTCTTTGTTTCTATATTGTTGATTTTTGCTCTAGTTTTTATTATTTCTTTTCTTCTGCTTGTGTTTGCGTTTCTTTTCTGTTGGTTTTCCAGATGTTTAAGGTGTCCCTTTAGGTCAGGGGTCTCAAACTCAATTTACCTGCAGGTCGCAGGAGGCAAAGTCGGGGTGATCCTTGAGTGCAAAGTCAGTAGTAAGCCTTGAAAATTGGAGGGTGTGACCCAAACAACTAAAACAAAACAAAAATGATTTTTCTAGGGCAGGGCCACAAAATGTTGTACGGAGGGCCGCAAACAGTGGGCAGTGAGTTTGAGAACCCTGCTTTAGGTTGTTGATTTTGTCATTTTCTCCTTTCCTGATGTAAACTTTTATTGTTATAATTATTATTATGTATTGTTATGTTATTTTTATCTTCTTAATTACTGCCTTTGTTCTGTCCCATAGATTTTGGCAATTTGTTTCTTCATTGTCATTGATTTAATGGAATTTCTTTATTTCTTCTTTTACCTCCTCTTTTATCCAGCTGTTGTTGAGCAGCATGTTGTTTAGTCTCCTGGTGCTAAGATTTTTCCCACATTTTTACAGTCAATCCTGATCTCTGTGGTACTGTGGTCTGATAAGTTGCTTGGTATAATTCTTTTATTTGTGACTTTATGAAGGCTATATTTGTGTCATAGAATGTGGTCTATCCTGGAGGTAGTTCCAAATGTGCATGAGATGAATGTGTGTTCTGCTTTTTGAGAATGAAATGCCTTGTAAACATTCATTAGTCCTAATTCTTCTAGTGTCGCATTTAGGGCTCTATTGTCCTTGCTAGTGTTCTGCCTAGTGGATCTTTCTAGTGGTGATAATGAGGTGTTGAAATCTCCCACTACTATAATGTTTCCTTCCTATATTTCTCTACGTTTGTGAACAAAAACCTTCCATATTTTGCTGGCTCTACATTTCATGCATAGATGTTGATCAGTGTTAGTTAGTTAGATCTATTGTTCCCCTGATCAATAAGTAGTGACTATATTTGTCTCTATGTACTTTCTTGAGGTTGAAAGCAATTTGTTGTGATCTTAGTATGGCTGTCTGCTTTATTTTTATTTTCCAGTGCTTTATATAATTGTTTTTCATCCTTCTACTCTGACCCTGTGTCTATTCTGAACAATTTTTTGTTTTTGTTTTTGTTTCTTTGTTTTTTTATTAAATAAATTTTCTTTTGATCAAAGTAGATCACAAATATTTCACAGTAATATTTTAGGTACATAGTGACATTGAATCAGGGGCATTTCCACCACTAGTTTTGTCCTCCGAGCATGTATTCCATATACCCCACCCTTGACCCCTGGGTTGCTAGTTAAGTGATCCCCTCTGTGTCTAGCTTGTTGTAGATTGGGTTTCAATTCTGTTGTAATTGGCTTTGGATTTGGTGTTTAAGTATGATAATTTTTTATCTCTACTCATGTTCATGCACCTGTTTGGTCTTGGTACCCTCCATTATTTCCCCCTCAAATTGTGAGGCAGAGCAAGATGGTTCAAGTTATGTGGTTCTGTTTGGAGTGAAGAAAGAGAAAAAAGAGGGGGTAGAAATCAAACAAGAAGGAAATGGGAGGAGTCCTTATAGAGGCTATAAAAATCAATTTAAGAGAAGAAAGAAAAAAAGAATGAAAAACATAAAAAACATACCAAAATAATTAAACAAAACCCCCCGAGAAGCACTACAGCAATAAAGACAACAATCAAGCAATAACCACTGTCCTGAAATAAAAACAAAACAAAGCACACAAGAAAAGAAAACAACAACAATAATAACAAAAATTAAATTGTCCTTTTTCTTGCATAGGCACAGTAAATATTGGAGAGATTAGAAAGGAAATTCCCTTGCCCTAAGTGATAAAGGGTTTTATATAAGTTCCATACATGATCTTTTTTTTCTTCCCTAGGTCCTTTTGTGATGTCCGGAAATTTTCCGCTCAGTTGTGGATGAAAAAATGAGGCCACAGTAACTAGAGATCTCGGTATTTATACAGGTCATAGGATAGAGACTAGAGTGAAGTCTTTCTTTACCTTTCTAGAAGTTCTGTTTGAATAATGTAATTCTAAATATCTTGTTTTTTTTTTTTTACCTATCCTAGTATGAAGCCTAAGATAGAGGCTTTCATTATGTTTCCAGATGTTCTGCTCAGTTGAAGTTGTCTCAGCCAGACCTCTGGGATTAGAGATCTTGGTTGTTATACAGGTCATAGGCCAAAGCCTAGACTAGTGTTTTTTATTGGTTGGTCCCTGGATAAGTTCTGCCCAGTCATGGTTGTCACAGTCAGTCTTCTGTAGTTAGTAATCTTGGATTATGCACAGATCAAAGGATTATGGATCTTCTGATTAAATCTTATTGTTAAGTAGTGAGGTAAGACAACCTTCTCTTAGACCTAGTTGTTCACATTTCCTCATTGTCAGGATATCCTGAATTTTTAAGTGCACTTCCTGCAGGCAGCAGATATTTGGGTTTTTTTCTTGATCCAACCGCTATTCTGTGCCTTTTGATGGGAGGGTTTAGTTCATTGATATTTAATGAAACTATTAACAGAAGAATAGTTGTACCATTGTTACGTATGGTTGTTGTTACAATTGGGGACTTGATTTGTTTAATTTCTCTTTGAGTTGTTTGTTTAGGGTTGGTTTGGTTAGCACAAATGTTGCGAGTTCTTTTTTTGTTGAGAATGGTTTAATCCTTACTCCCATGTAAATGAGAGTTTTGCTGGGTAGTGGACTCTAGTTTGAAAGTTTCTTTCATGCAGTAGTTTAAATATGTCATTCTTGCCTAGACCTTTTTCAAATAAACGTATGGTTTGTTCTTATGTTTTTTCTTTATATTTGAGGATTTTTTCTTTATTTTTTAAACAGTCCATTTCTCTTTCTTTTTTGGTCATTTGAATTACTAAATGTCTTGATGATCTCTTAGGGTCTATTTTGTTTAGCACTCTTTTTTCCTCTTGGATTTGTAGAGAAACCTTATTGATCTTTGCATTTAATAGTTTGACATGCTGGAGTATCAGGTTGTTTATGAAGGTAATCTATTAAATTGTATAAAATGTGGCTTGAGGAATCCATCATTTAGAGGTTATTTTTCTAAACTAGGAAGTTTGTCTTAGTATGATAAAAATATTGCATACTAGTTTATTGATTTGTTCAGATGTTTTTTGTTTTTGTTTTTTGTTTGTTTGTTTGTTTTTTGTTTTTGTTTTTGGGCCACACCTGGCGGTGCTCAGGGCTTTCTCCTTGCTGTCTGCTCAGAAATAGCTCGTGGCAGGCATGGGGGATCATATGGGACACCAGGATTTGAACCAACCACCTTAGGTTCTGGATCAGCTGCTTGCAAGGCAAGCACCGCTGTGCTATCTCTCTGGGCCCTGTTCAGATGTTTTTAAGGTGTATATTTTCCAAGAGAAAGAATTCTAGAACCAATCTGTCAGGAATTCTGATATAAATTGAAATTACTTTGGTTTGGATAAAGGAGGGTGATGGGAAGGATGTAGGTTTCAGTAATGGCACAGGAACCCAGAAGGAGGCTGAGGGAAGGCTGGAAAGGAGGCCATGTTCCTGTTTGGTGAGGGGATTAGGACAGAAGTTTCCCTGTTCCTGCCCAGATACAGACCTGACTTTCCCCAGGGCCAAAGGATCAGTAATGCCTCTAGGACCGAGAAGGAGGCCGAGAAAAGCCCAAAAAGACTGCTCCATTTGTGCTTGGAGGAAGAGATTAATATTAAAAAAAGAAGTTCTAGAATTGGGGCCAGAGAAGATGGTTCACTAAGCCTGAGCACAGATATTGCAGGAATTCCAGGTTCCATCTCTGGCACTACACAGTCACCTGACATCATTCCAAGAGTCATCCTTGGGAGCTATAGATGTGATCCTCAAAATCTACATATATTTATTCTTTCAGACCTTTCACCTGTGAGTAATATTCATATGTATCAATTTATAAAATAAAGATCACATATATTAAGTAATTTTTGTTTGAATTGCTTCTTTATTTTTATAAGTACTGTTAAAATTTAATGACCTTGCTTAGTAAGTACTTTAAAGATATATTTTAATTTTAAATATAATAAAATATGAACATCTTAAATAATCTGTAAACTGGTTTACAGAAGTGAGTTTACTAAGATAGTGGGGGTGGAGGTGAGGGGATGGTTGGGAGGGTATCCTTGCATAACAGTAGTGGGAAGCAGGTACTCTAGTGCAAGGTGTGGTGTTAGAATACTGTATGCATGAGAGCTGGAGCAATAGGGCATTTGCCATGTACTCTTCTGATCCAGGACAGACCTGAGTTCGATTCTCAGCACCCCATATGGTCCCCCAAGCCTGTCAGGAGTGATTTCTGAGTTCAGAAACAGGAGTAACCCAAGTGCCACCACTTGTGGACAAGAACCAAAAAGAAGGAAAATAAAGAATACTGTATGCATAAATCTCATCATTGGTAGTACTGTAATTCATTAAATTTAAAACATGAATAGCCTGACTATATCAACATTCTTTCTAAAACATTGTCTTAAATTGCTTTGTATTTTATTATATTGATTTACTATATTTATTCAGTTTTAGGTAATGCATGTGCCATTTTTTATTTTCCCTATTTAAAGCAATATTGTGACTATCATTATAAGGATTAAATATTGTGTGCATTCTCAAAAATATGTCAGGTTCCCTATTTCCTCCCAGACACACACCTGGTGGGTTCCAATCAGTGATGACACTTAAACCCAGAAAGAGGCTGAGAGAAGACTAGAAAGGAGGTCCTGTTTGTTTAATTGAATTAAGCATATATAGGAACTTAGAATCATTTTAGGTTGATGATGATGTTCAATTATTGTTCCTATAGAATTTTTCATTTCATTCATTTTATTTTTCAGTTTCTGTTTGCTGCATACAGCTGACTAGGATTATATCCCTAGAAACCCATATCATCTCCTGAGCCTGCCATGAATGATTCCTGAACACAGAGCTTTTATTTGTTGTCCCAAAACAAAACAAAACAAAACAACAACAAAATCCCCCAAAGCAATAATCCTTCTGTTTGGTTATTTTATATGTTGTATATCTGTTGAAATTATCTTTTTTCCCTGACAGTATCATGTATCTGTATTTGTTATTTGTCTTTTCCTTTTCAGATCACACCTGGTTGTGTTTGTGTTAAAGCCTTACTCCTGATTCTGTGCTACTAGGCCACCCCTGGAGGGGATAACAATCTATAATTAAAGCAAGGTTTACCTAGGTGGACTTTTTGCAAGGCAAGTAAGTGTCTTACACACAGTACAAGTCCTTGAACTCCTCTGTATTCTTTTCTATCTCTGAATATCTATAAGACACTTTTTATAAGTTCTTCTTTGGAAAATTCCTATACCTCTATTTCTTTGCATCTAGGTTTAGTCTTTAAAAATATTCTGCTTTCTTTGGGGACAATCAGATTTCTCAAAATTTGCATGATCCTATAGACTTGGCATAGATGTCTGTGCTTTTGCAGAATAGTCACCCTTTCCAGACTTTATGGAGGGACATCAGTAAGGAAAGAATTTTATCTATGGGTCTTAACTTGCTGATATGTGCTGTAACCCTTAATTCCATGTGCATAACATATGCATAGGGATATGTGGTTTCACTGAGTCCAAGTAGACATAGTATATTTTTCAAAGGCTGCTTAGATTCACAGCTATGTGAATTTTGGGAAAGCTCACAGTGGTTGTGAAGTCTTTAGTGATACCTTCAGGACAAGTAGTTATGGAATTTGTTAGTTGAAGGGCAAGAGAGCAGGGATATTTTTAGGTGACTGGCATTGATAAATGTGAATACTTATAAGGTGTAAGCTGGTGAAATCTGAAGTTGTTTCTAGTAACTGTGCTGCTAGTACTTTCATTAAAGATGAAATATGCTGGCTTTGTCTGCAGAAATGGTCACTGATTATTAAGTATTTTCTCTGCTGCATAGCTATGAGTAGCTTTTGCACTTTTCCTCCTTGTCTCACTATTTTGTATATCTTAGTTATTCAGCAGTAGGCCATGCCTGGTCCTATCTTTGGTACCATGAGTTCTGCCTTTACTTTTTTTGTTGTTAGCTACGGGATCTCTTTCTAGCTAGAAAGCTTTTGACTTGCGACTTGCATTGAACAATTCTGTTTGAATGATGGAATGCTCAGGGAAATTGAAGCTTGATCTTCTTTTTATGCTATTACTCTTAGGCTGTTGTTTATTCTTATTCTAATATGTTGCTAAAATTTATTGATAAGATTCCAGAGAAATGAAAGCTTTTGGAGTTTTTGTGTGTGTGTGTGTGTGTCAAGCTGTCTGATTTTGATTTGGAGGTAGGGAAAGCTGCTGTGATCTTCGATGTTACCATTGAGGCAATGTTATTGCAACAGGGCAAAGTTGAATGCTATCAAATGTGAAGGAAATAATAGGATCATTTTTCTGAATGTAACTAAAAATGTATTCCCCAAAATCGTGTACATGAATTTGACCTTAGACAGTGTGGTTATTTGTTTCAGTGTAAAGTGGGAATGATTGTTGTCTATTATATTACTAGTAAATAATGCTGATATTTTATTATGTAAAGGCTTTAAAAAAGTGTGAATCTGGGCCAGTAAGCTTCAAAATGAAGACACTATTTAACACTTTTTTTTATAAAATTAAAAAGTTAGCAAGGCAGAACAATTAATTCCATAGCCCCTAAATGACTTACATTACAAATCACAATTAGTGGATTCTCCTTTTAAATGTAATTTTGTTCTTTTTATTCAAGATAATTTCTAAAGCTCACTTGCTGTGTTCATTACTGAAAGTTATTCTAAACACAGTGCTAGTCTACACAAGAATATTAGATGCAAAATTACAGCATGTCACTGGGATGATATGGATGGGGATGTGTTACTTTAACCAATTGTCTAGTTGTTTCTGTTAATGAATAAAAGAGAATATTTGTTAATGTAATAGGCAAATCATATCAGCTAATTTGTTCTTTAAGTATCAAAAGACTAAATCCAGCTTAGCAAAAGAACTGCTATATAAAATAGGACAAATAAATATCTAAATAAAAGTAGACATTGTGGTTTTAAATAAGTAATTAATCTTTGAAATTTGTTTAATATAGTTCATTATACCAGAATAAGATGCATGACCTTAAGAACTTTGTCCTCAAGGACCAGAACTATAGCACAGATGTAGAGTATTTGCATTGCATTCGGCCAACCCCAGATGGACCCCAGTTTGATGCTTTGATTCCCAGCATCTCATATGGACTCCCAAGTCTGCCAGGTATGATTTCTGAATGCAGTGCCAGGAGTAACTCTTGAATGCCACCAGGTATGACCCAAAAAAACAAACAACAACAAAAGTACCTTATCTTGTAATTTTAAACATTTTTATGATGTCAAATATCAATTATGGTGCTATTTAAAAATGCAGGCTTTTGATGTCTATCTGCCTGTTCCTGTGCTTGTGAATCCCTGAAGGTTTCCTCAGAGGCCTAGGGAGCGTACCCCCAAAAAACTGCATTTTGAAGCTGCTGATGAAGTACATTCTGGCTGCGGGGGTTCCTGTCCGATAAGCTGAGGTCTCTGGCTTGTGGAGGCTCAGCCCTACTGTGCCTTTGTTCACTCTGAGGACTTCAGAGGAAACTTCTTCTACATCTGTCTGCCTGTGCCTCTGCTTCTGAATCCCCGAAGGTTTCCTCAGAGGCCTAGGGAGCGCACCCCCCAAAAACTGCATTTTGAAGCTGCTGAATAGGTACATTGTGGCTGCGGGGGTTGCTGTCCAATAAGCTGAGGTATCTGGCCTGTGGAGGCTCCACCCTGCTGTGCCTTTGTTGACTCTGAGGACTGTCAACAAGAAGCAGCAGAAGAGCATGGCTACCTCGCTTCACGGCCGCAAACTCTTTCTAACCAATGAACCCCACCACAACACGCAGGAAAAACCACATTACAAGTGTGACAATGGGGAAACCTCGCAGGCAAACACCATCCACAGAGAATGAAGATGAAAGCACGGATGACCTAATAAATTCCAACCACCTGATTAACCTTTCAGATAAGGAGTTTAGAATAGAAATATGGAATATGTTCGTAGAACTTAAAAAAATTATAGACTGATCTGAAGAGAACACAAAGACAGAAATCAGAAAAGTCCAAACTGAAATAACAGATCTGAAAAATACGGTTGCTCAACTGAAAACCTCAATGGATAGCCTCACCAACAGGGTATGAGCAGCTGAGGAGAGAATTGGAGTACTGGAAGATGTGATGCAGAAAAGCTCAACACAACAGAAGAAATTGGAAAAGAACCTTAAGACAAACGAACAGGCAATGGAAAAAGTACTCAAGGCACGCGAACAGATGAAAATAGAAATCTTTGATAAACTCAACAGAAACAACATAAGAATCATTGGAGTCCCAGAAACCCAGAAAGGAGATCTCCAGGAAGAATTAACTGTCAAAGACATCATCAAAGAGATACTCCCAGAGTTAAAGACTACATGCAATCAAATCCTGCATGCCCAAAGAGTACCAGTTAAAAGAGACCCGAAGAAAAACACCCCAAGACATATACTCATTACAATGACAAATCCCATAGATAGAGATAGAATACTGAAAGCAGCAAGATCAAAAAGGGAAATTACATTCAAAGGAAAATCCCTAAGACTTACAACAGACATGTCACAAGAAACTCTCCAGGTCAGAGACAATGGTGGGATATTGTGACAAGACTGAATGAAATGAATGCCTCCCCAAGAATACTGCACCCAGCCCGACTCACGTTCAGGTTTGGAGGAAGAATACACAGCTTCACGGATAAACAACAGCTGAGAAACTTCAGAGATGATAAACCAGCCTTAAAGGAAAAACTGACAGGTCTACTCTAAGACAAGAGAGACCAACAAACACAGCAAACTTATCTACAAAGATGACAATAAATCCTATGAAAATCATCTCCCTCAATGTCAATGGAAAAATTCACCAATTAAAAGACACAGAGTGGCAAAATGGATCAAAAGGATAAATACAACCTTCTGCCTACAAGAAACACTCCTGAATAGTCAGAACAAACATAGACTCAAAATCAAAGGCTGGAGGAAAATCATCCAAGCAAACAACAACCTCAAAAAAGCTGGGGTGGCCTATTAATATATATTAATTTAGAATTTTAGAATTTCGAAATTAGAATATTAGAATTTAGAATTTAGAATATAGAATTTTAGAATTTAGAATTTAGAATAAAAAATTTAGAATAAAATCTAGAATAGTAAGATTTGTGTAATTTAGAGTCAAAATTAGAATTTTAGAATTTATAGATTAGAATATTAGAATATAGAATTTAGAATTTTAGAATTTAGAATTTAGAATTTTAGAATTTGGAATTTTAGAATTTAGAAGTTAGAATACAGAATTTAGAATTTGGAACATAAAATTTAGAATTTAGAATTTTAGAATTTAGAATTTTAGAATTTAGAGTTTAGAACATTGAATTTAGAATTTAGAATTTTAGAATTTAAAATTTTAGAATTTAGAATTTTAGAATTTAGAATTTAGAATATAGAATTTTAGAATTTCGAAATTAGAATTTTAGAATTTCGAAATTAGAATATTAGAATTTAGAAATTAGAATATAGTATTTTTAGAATTTAGAATTTAGAATAAAAAATTTAGAATAAAATCTAGAATAGTAAGATTTGTGTAATTTAGAGTCAAAATTAGAATTTCCGTCAACAATTTCGAATTTCAGCATAGAAGATATAATTTTAAAATAGAATTTAGGATGTTGGAATTTAGAATTTTATGAGTATCCAGGCATGGAGAGATAGCAGGAGGGAAAGATTTTGCCTTGCATGCAGAAGCAATATGGTTAGAATAGCAGCATGCCCTTTGGTCCCCTGAGCTTGAAAGGGACGTCCTCTGAGCATAGAGCCAAAAGTAACCTCTGAACAAGCCAGGTGTGACTCAGAAATTAAAATCAAATCAAATACTAAAAAAGGTGTATTCCGTTCACTCTAAGGACTTCAGGAAACTCCTATCTCTGTCTGCCTGAAACTGTGCTTCTGAATTTCCGAAGGTTTCCTCAGGGGCCTAGGGAGCGCACCCCCTAAAAAACTGCATTTTGAAGCTGGTGAGTGCCTACATTCTGGGGCTGCGGGATCTCTCTGCTCTGCCGTGCCTTTGTTCACTCTGAGGACTTCGGGGAAAACTCCTATCTCTGTCTGCCTGAAACTGTGCTTCTGAATTTCCGAAGGTTTCCTCAGGGGTCTAGGGAGCGCACCCCCAAAAAACTGCATTTTGAAGCTGGTGAGTGCCTACATTCTGGGGCTGTGGGATCGCTCTGCCCTGCCGTGCCTTTGTTCACTCTAAGGACTTCAGGAAACTCCTATCTCTGTCTGCCTGAAATTGTGCTTCTGAATTTCTGAAGGTTTCCCCAGGGGCCTAGGGAGCGCACCCCCCAAAAAACTGCATTTTGAAGCTGGTGAGTACCTACATTCTGGGGCTGCGGGATCACTCTGCCCTGCTGTGCCTTTGTTCACTCTGAGAACTTTCAACTAGAGGCAGCAGAAGAGCTCAGCCGCTTAAATTCCCTTCACAGCCGCAAACTCTTCCTAATCAATGAACCCCACCACAACACGAAAGAAAAACCACACTACAAGCGTGACAATGAAGAAAACTCGTAGGCAAACACCATCCATAGAGAATGAAGATGAAAGCTCGGCTGATCTAATAAATTCCAACCACCTGATTAAACTTTCTAATAAGGAGTTTAGAATAGAAATATGGAATATGTTTGTAGAACTCAAAAAGAGCATAGATCGATCTGAAGAGAACACAAAGACAGGAATCAGAAAACTCCAAACTGAAATAACAGATCTGAAAAATACGGTTGCTCAACTGAAAACCACAATGGATAGCCTCTCCAACAGGATATCAGCAGCTGAGGAGAGAATTGGAGTACTGGAAGATGAGATGCAGAAAAGCTCAACACAACAGAAGAAATTGGAAAAGAACCTTAAGACAAACGAATAGGCAATGGAAAAAGTACTCAAGGCATGCGAACTGATGAAAATAGATGTCTTTGATAAACTCAACAGAAACAACATAAGTATCATTGGAGTCCCAGAAACCCAGGAAGGTGATCTCCAAGAAGAATCAACTGTCAAAGACATCATCAAAGAGATACTCCCAGAGTTAAAGACTACATGTAATCAAATCCTGCATGCCCGAAGAATACCAGCTAAAAGAGACCCAAAGAAAAACACTCCAAGACATATCCTCGTTACAATGACAAATCCCATAGATAGGGATAGACTACTGAAAGCATCAAGATCAAAAAGGGAAATTACATTCAAAGGAGCATCCCTAAGACTTACATCAGATATGTCACAAGAAACTCTCAAGGCCAGAAGACAGTGGTTGGATATTGTGACAAGATTGAATGAAATGAATGCCTCCCCAAGAATACTGCACCCAGCCCGACTCACGTTCAGGTTTGGAGGAAGAATACACAGCTTCACGGATAAACAACAGCTGAGAAACTTCAGAGATGATAAACCAGCCTTAAAGGAAAAACTGACAGGTCTACTCTAAGACAAGAGAGACCAACAAACACAGCAAACTTATCTACTAAGATGACATTAAATCCTATGATAATCATCTCCGTCAATGTCAATGGACGAAATTCACCAATTAAAAGACATAGAGTGTCAAAATGGGTCAAAAAGATGAATCCAACCTTCTGCTGCCTACAAGAAACACATCTAAATGGACAGAACAAACATAGACTCAAAATCAAAGGTTGGAAGAAAATTATCCAAGCAAACATCACCCTGAAAAAAGCTGGGGTGGCCATATTAATATCAGATGACACCAACTTTATACTCAGAAAAGTGGTAAGGGACAAAGATGGACACTATGTACTAATCAAGGGATATGTGAAACAGGAAGAAATCAGACTATTAAACATATATGCACCCAATGAGAGACCATCAAATTATCTAATACAATTACTGACAAATCTGAAAGAAGAAATCAATAATAACACAATCATTGTGGGAGACTTCAACACAGCCCTATCAACACTTGATAGGTCAACCGAACTGAAACCCAACAAAAACATACTAGCCCTGAAAAGAGTTATGGAAGAAAGAGGACTAGTAGATATATACAGGACACTCCATCCCAAAAAACCTGGATACACATTCTTTTCCAATGTACATGGGTCATTCTCCAGAATAGACTACATGCTGACACATAAAACATACCTCCATAAAATCAAGAGGATAGAAATCTTGCAGGCTACCTTTGCTGACCACAAGGCTCTGAAATTAGATGTGAACTACAAAGCCACACAAAAGAAAAACTTTAACAATTAGAAATTAAACACCCTGCTACTAACCAGTGGGTCCGAGA
Organism: Suncus etruscus; assembly: GCF_024139225.1. NCBI lineage: Eukaryota > Metazoa > Chordata > Mammalia > Eulipotyphla > Soricidae > Suncus > Suncus etruscus. The sequence goes on from NC_064868.1 coordinate 35,237,331, forward strand.
TGAAATCAAAAAGAAAATCAAAACTTTCCTGGAAACAAATGATAATGAAGACACGAACTGCCAGAATCTATGGACACAGCAAAAGCGGTCCTGAGAGGAAAATTTATAGCTCTACAAGCACACATCAGGAAGGAAGAAGGAGCATACCTGAATAACTTAATGGCGCAGCGCAAAAAATTAGAAAATGACCAACAAAAGGAACCAAAAATAGGAAGACAGAGGGAAATAACAAATCTGAAAGCAGAACTCAATGAAGTGGAAAATCAAAAGGCAATCCGAAAGATCAACGAAAGCAGAAGCTGGTTCTTTGAAAAAATAAACAAGATTGATAGACCATTGGCAAATTAGAAATGAAAAGGGGGAGAAGCCAGCTGCCCTGTTTGGGAAATCAGGCAGGGAAAAGCCACGAATCTGCGCCCGCCCAGTGGAGCCTAACTGTGAGTGCTCCTTGTAAATGTTTCTCTACTGTCCTCTTGCGTGAAACTCTTGGGAGTGGGGCAAAAGAGGCTCCAGAAATCTGCTCTCCCAGACGCCATTTCCAGGGCGGGTCTCCAGAACGTGAAAACCGGCGGGCTTTCACAGAAGCCAGCTGCCCTGTTTGGGACATCAGGCAGGGAAAAGCCACGAATCTGCGCCCGCCCAGTGGAGCCTAACTGTGAGTGCTCCTCGTAAATGTTTCTCTACTGTCCTCTTGCGTGAAACTCTTGGAAGTGGGGCAAAAGAGGCTCCAGAAATCTGCTCTCCCAGACACCATTTCCAGGCCATTTCCACTTCGCTAAGCGGCCGTGCGCTCTTTCTAAGAAAAGAACACCATCGTAACAAGAAGAAAAATTACACTAAGAACTGAGCTATAACACAGAAGCAAGCATTCCTCTTCGAACTGTCTTCTCCGATGAATGCTTGGGCCTAAGATTTGATCCAGTGTGAGGCTTCACCCACGGAGGACTCCCCTCCCTTAGAGACAAGTCAGCCCATCCAGAAAGGGCAGAGCCAGAGAAGTGTGCTGCCTACATCATATAGCCAATGAATACCACCACAACACGTAGAAAAACCCAAAATACAAGTGTGACAATGGGGAAACAACGCAGGCCAGCATCAGACATAGAGACTGAAGAGGACAATTCTGATGACCAGATAATGGCCAACCAACTAATCAACCTCTCAGATAAGGACTTTAGACTAGCAATATGGAATATGTTCAAAGAACTCAAAGAAACTATGAATCGAGTTGAACAGAACACTAATAAGAACCAAGAAAATATGAAGACAGAAATCACAAAACTCCAAACTGAAATAACATATCAATTAACAAGCCTGAAAAAGTCAGTAAACGAAGTGAATGACAAAATGGATAAGCTCTGGGACAGGGTATCAGAAGCTGAGAATAGACTTGGTGCTGTGGAAGATGAGATACAGAACAATTCCATACAGCAGGAGATATTGGACAAAAAACTTAAAGCAAATGAGCAGACAACGGAAAAATTAGTCAAAGAATGGGAACAGATGAAAATAGAAGTCTATGATAAGATCAACAGAAACAACTTAAGAATCATTGGAGTCCCAGAGACCCAGGAAGAAAATTCCCAGGAATAATCAATGGTCAAGAACATCATTAAAGAGAAACTTCCAGAGCTAAAGAATATAGGTGATCAAATCCTACATGCTCGAAGAGTACCAACCAAAAGAGACCCCAGAAAAAACACCCCAAGACACATCCTAGTCACAATGACAAATCCCACAGATAGAGACAGAATTCTGAAAACAGCAAGATCAAAAGGGGAAATCACGTTCAAGCAAGCTTCCCTGAGATTTACAGCAGACCTGTCACCAGAAACACTCAATGCCAGAAAGCAGTGGTGGGATATTGTGACAAGACTGAATGAAATGAACGCTTCACCCAGAATACTATACCCAGCAAAACTCACTTTACGGTTTGACGGAAGAATACATGGTTTCAGAGACAAAAAACAGCTCAGAAACTTCACAGACACAAAACCAGTCTTAAGAGAAAAACTGAAAGACCTAATCTAAGACAAGACTACACAAAAGACACACCAAATTTTGAAATAAAGATGGCGTTAAATCCAAGGACAATACTTTCTCTCAATGTCAATGGACTAAATGCACCACTTAAGAGACACAGAGTGGCTAAATGGATCAAAAAACTCAATCCAACCTTCTGCTGCCTACAAGAAACGCACCTGAATAGTCAGAACAAACATAGACTCAAAATAAAAGGCTGGAGAAAAATTATCCAAACAAACAACACCCATAAAAAAGCTGGAGTGGCCATACTAATATCAGGTAATGCAAACTTTATACTCAAGAAGGTTGTAAGGGACAAAGATGGACATTTTATATTAATCAAGGAGTATGTAGAGCAGGAAGAAATAACTCTCCTAAACATATATGCACCGAATGAGGGGCCAGCAAAATATTTAATACAACTGTTGACAAATCTGAAAAATAATATCAATAACAACACAATAATTGTGGGGGACCTCAACACGGCTTTGTCAACACTGGATAGGTCAACCAGACTGAAACCCAACAAGAATATACTAGACCTGAGGAGAGAAATGGAAGAAAGAGGCTTAGTGGATATATATAGGACACTCCACCCCCAGAAACCTGTATACACATTCTTCTCCAATGTACATGGGACATTCTCCAGGATAGACTACATGCTGGCACATAAAACATACCTCCATAAGATCAAGAAGATAGAAATTTTGCAGACTGCCTTTGCTGACCACAAGGCTCTGAAATTATTTGTGAACTCCAAAGGGACTCAGAAGAAAAACCTTAACACCTGGAAGTTAAACAGCCTCATACTCAATAACCAGTGGGTCCAAGATGAAATGAAGGAGGAAATCAAAAGGTTCCTGGAAACAAATGACAATCAAGACACAAACTATCAGAACTTATGGGACACAGCAAAAGCAGTACTGAGAGGAATATTTATAGCTTTGCAAGCACACATCAGGAAGGAAGAAGGAGCTTACCTGAGTAGCCTAATGACACAGCTAATAGAACTAGAAAATGCTCAACAAAAGGACCCAAAAATAGGAAGACAGAAGGAAATAACAAAGCTGAGAGCAGAAATCAATGAAGTGGAAACCCAAAAAACAATCCGAAAGATCAACAAAAGCAGAAGTTGGTTCTTTGAAAAAATAAAGAAGATTGATAGACCACTGGCAAACCTAACAAAGAAAGAGAGAGAGAGAAACTTGATAACTCGTATTAGGAATGAAAAAGGAGAGATCACTACTGATATGACAGAGATTCAAAGGGTAATCAGAAAGTACTTTGAGAAACTCTACGCCACTAAAAATGAGAACCTGGAAGAAATGGATAAATTCTTGGACTCTTATAATCTTCCACGGTTGAAGGAAGAGGATGTAGCATATCTAAACACCCCCATCACCATAGATGAAATTAGAATGGTAATCAAAGGTCTGCCGAAAAACAAAAGCCCAGGCCCAGATGGATTCACTAATGAATTCTTTCAAACTTTCCAAGAGGAACTAGTACCAATCCTGGCAAGACTCTTTCATGAAATTGAACAAACGGAAACACTTCCAAATAGCTTTTATGAAGCCAACATCACCTTGATACCTAAACCAGACAGAGATGCTACAAAAAAAGAAAATTACAGACCAATATCGCTGATGAATGCAGATGCAAAGATCCTCAACAAAATCCTGGCAAATAGGATTTAATGCCTCATTAAGAAGATCATCCACTATGATCAAGTAGGTTTCATCCCAGGAATGCAAGGCTGGTTTAACATCCGTAAATCTATCAACATCATACACAACATCAATAACAAGAAAAATAAAAACCACATGATCATATCAATAGATGCAGAGAAAGCATTTGATAAGGTCCAACACCCATTCTTGATCAAAACTCTCAGCAAGATGGGAATGGAAGGAACCTTTCTCAATCTAGTTGAAGCCATCTACCACAAGCCAACGGCAAATATTATCCTCAATGGAGAAAAACTAAAACCCTTCCCTCTAAATTCTGGTACAAGGCAAGGCTGTCCTCTCTCACCACTCCTATTCAACATAGCACTGGAAGTACTTGCTATAGCAATTAGGCAAGAAAAAAATATCAAGGGAATCCAGATAGGAAAGGAAGAAATCAAGCTCTCACTGTTTGCAGATGACATGATACTCTACTTAGAAAAACCCAAAGACTCTACCAAAAAGCTTCTAGAAACAATAGAGTCATATAGCAAAGTGGCAGGCTACAAAATTAACACACAAAAACCAATGGCCTTTCTGTACACCAATAGTAATAAGGAAGAAATGTACATTACGAAAACAACCCCATTCACAATAGTGCCACACAAACTCAAATATCTTGGAATCAACTTGACTAAAAATGTGAAGAACCTATACAGAGAAAACTATAAAACTCTGCTCCAAGAAATAAGAGAGGACACGCGGAAATGGAAATGCATACCCTGCTCGTGGATTGGCAGGATTAACATCATCAAAATGGCAATACTCCCCAAGGCATTATACAGATTTAATGCTATCCCTCTAAAGATACCCATGACATTCTTCAAAGAAGTGGATCAGACACTTTTGAAATTCATTTGGAACAATAAACACCCTCGAATAGCCAAAGCAATCATTGGGAAAAAGAATATGGGAGGAATTACTTTCCCCAACTTTAAACTGTACTACAAAGGAATAGTTATCAAAACAGCATGGTATTGGAATAAGGACAGGCCCTCAGATCAGTGGAATAGGCTTGAATACTCAGAAAATGTTCCCCAGACATAAAATCAACTAATTTTTGATAAAGGAGAAGGAAACCCTAAATGGAGCAGGGAAAGCCTCTTCAACAAGTGGTGTTGGCACAATTGGATAGCTGCTTGCAAAAAATTGAACTTAGACCCCCAGCTATCATCATGTACGAAGGTAAAATCCAAATGGATTAAAGACCTCGATATCAGCCCCAAAACCATAAGATATATAGAACAGCACATAGGCAAGACACTCCAAGACATTACAGGCATCTTCAAGGAGGAAACTGCACTCTCCAAGCAAGTGAAAGCAGAGATTAACAGATGGGAATATATTAAGCTGAGAAGCTTCTGCACCTCAAAGGAAATAGCGCCCAGGATACAAGAGCCACCCACTGAGTGGGATAAACTATTCACCCAATACCCATCAGATAAGGGGCTAATCTCCAAAATATACAAGGCACTGACAGAACTTTACAAGAAAAAAACATCTAATCCCATCAAAAAATGGGGAGAAGAAATGAACATACACTTTGAGAAAAAAGAAATACAAATGGCCAAAAGACACATGAAAAAGTGCTCCACATCACTAATCATCAGGGAGATGCAAATCAAAACAACGATGAGATACCACCTCACACCACAGAGAATGGGACACATCACAAAGAATGAGAATAAACAGTGTTGGCGGGGATGTGGAGAGAAAGGAACCCTTATCCACTGCTGGTGGGAATGCCGTCTAGTTCAACCTTTATGGAAAGCGATATGGAGATTCCTCCAAAAACTGGAAATCGAGCTCCCATAGGATCCAGCTATACCACTCCTAGGAATATACCCTACGAACACAAAAATACAGTACAAAAACCCCTTCCTTACACCCAGATTTATTGCAGCACTATTTACCATAGCAAGACTCTGGAAACAACCAAGATGCCCTTCAACAGATGAATGGCTAAAGAAACTGTGGTACATATACACAATGGAATATTATGCAGCTGTCAGGAGAGATGAAGTCATGAAATTTTCCTATACATGAATGTACAGGGAATCTATTATGCTGAGTGAAATAAGCCAGAGAGAGAGAAAAACACAGAATGGTCTCACTCATCTATGGGTTTTAAGAAAAATGAAAGACATTCTTGCAATAATAATTTTTAGACACAAAAGAGAAAAGCGCTGGAAGTTCCAGCTCACCACAGGAAGCTCACCACAAAGAGTGATGAGTTTAACTAGAGAAATAACTACATTCTGAACTTTCCTAATAATGAGAATGTATGAGGGAAATGGAGAGCCTGGTTAGAGTACAGGCAGGGGTTAGGTGGGGAGGAGGGAGACTTGGGACATTGGTGGTGGGAATGTTGCACTGGTGATGGGTGGCGTTCTTTACATGACTGAAACCCAAACACAATCATGTATGTAATCAAGGTGTTTAAATAAAAAATGTTTTTAAAAAAAGAAATGAAAAGGGGGAGATCACAACAGAAATTGCAGAGAACCAAAGGGTAATCAGAGACTACTTTGAGAAAATTTATGCTACAAAACATGAGAACCTAGAAGAAATGGAAAAATCCTTGGATACTTATAACATTCCACATTTAAGTAAGGAGGATGTAGCATATCTAAACACCCCCATGACTACTTAGGAAATTAAAACTGTAATCAAACATCTGCCCAAAAAGAAAAGCCCAGGCCCAGATGGTTTTCCTAATGATTTTTTTTAATCTTTCAAGAGGAGCTATTACCAATCCTAGCCAAGTTCTTCCATGAAATTGAAAAAACGTGAACACTCCCAAACAGCTATTATGAAGCCAACATCACTTTGATACCAAAACCAGACAGAGACGCTGCCAAAAATAAATTACAGACCAATATCCCTGATGAATGCTGATGCAAAGATCTTCAACAAAAACCTGACAAATAGGTTCCAATGCATCATCTAGAAGGTCATACACTACGACCAATAGGTTTCATCCCAGGAATGCAAGGATGGTTTAACATCCGTAAATCTATCAACATCATACAAAACATTAACAAGAAAAATAAAAATCACATGATCATATCAATAGATGCAGAGAAAGCATTTGATAAGGTTCAACACCCATTCTTGATCAAAACTCTCAGCAAGATGGGAATGGAAGGAACCTTTCTTAATCTAGTTGAAGCCATCTACCACAAGCCAATAGCAAATATTATCCTCAATGGAGAAAAACTAAAAGCCTTTCCTCTATATTCTGGTACAAGACAAGGCTGTCCTCTCTCACCACTCCTCTTCAACATAGCACTGGGAGTTCTTTTTATAGCAATCAGCAAGAAAAAGATATCAAGGGAATCCAGATAGGAAAGGAATAAGTCAAGCTCTAATTGTTTGCAGACGACATGATACTCTACTTAGAAACCCTAAAGACTCTACCAAAAGGCTTCTAGAAACAATAGATTCATATAGCAAGGTGGCAGGCTACAAAATCCACCTACAGAAATCAATGGCCTTTTTATACATCAATAATGATAGGGAAGAGATGAAAGTTAGGAAGGCAATCCCATTCACAATAGTGCCACACAAACTCAAATACTTTAGAGTCAACTTGAACAAAGATGTGAAGGACCTATACAAAGAAAACTATAAAGCCCTGCTCCAAGAAATAAGAGAGGACACATGGAAATGAAAACACATAACTTGCTCATGGATTGGCAGGTTTAACATCATTAAATGGCAATACTCCCCAAAGCATTAAACAGATTTAATGTGATCCCCTTATAAACACCCATGACATTATTCAAAGAAGTGGTTCAAACACTTATGAAATTCATCTGGAACAAGAAACACCCTAAAATAGCTAAAGCACTCCTAGGGACAAGGAAAATGGGAGGCATTACTTTCCCCAACTTTAAAATGTACTGCAAAGCAATAGTTATGAATACAGCATGGTATTGGAATAAAGACAGACCCTCAGATCAGTGGAATAGGCTTGAGTTCTCAGAGAACATTCCCCAGACATACAATTACATAATTTTTGACAAAGGATCAAGAAATCCTAAGTGGAGCAAGAAAAATCTCTTCAACAAGTGGTGCTGGCAGTACTGGTTAGCCACTTGCAAAAAAGCGAATATAGACCCCCAGTTAACATCATATATGAACATAAAATCCAAATGGATTAAAGATCTTGATATCAGACTGGATACCATAAGGTATATAGAACAATACATCGGTAAAACACTGCATGACATTGAGACTAAAGGCATCTTCAAGGAGGAAACTGCACTTTCCAAACAATTGGAAGCAGAGATCAACAGATAGGAATACATTAAACTGAGAAGCTTCTGCACCTCAAAGGAAATAGTGCCCAGGATACAAGAGTCACTCACTGAGTGGGAGAAACTATTCACCCAACACCCTTCAGATAAGGGGCTAATATCCAAAATATACAGGGCACTGACAGAACTTTACAAGAAAAAAAAAAACATCTAATCCCATCAAAAATGGGGAGACGAAATGAACAGACACTTTGATAAAAAAGAAATACAAATGGCCAAAAGGTACATGAAAAAAGGCTCCTCGTCACTTATCATCAGGGAGATGTAAATCAAAACAACGATGAGATACCACCTCACACCGAAGAGATTGGCGCACATCACAAAGAATGAGAACAATCAGTGCTGGCGAGGATGTGGAGAGAAAGAAACTCTTATCCACTGCTGTGGGAATGCCATCTAGTACAGCCTCTATGGAAAGCGATATGGATATTCCTTTACAATCTTGAAATTGACCTCCCATTCGACCCAGCTATTCCACTCCTAGGGATCTACCCTAAGAACACAAGAATAAAATACAAAAACCCCTTCCTCAAACCTATATTTTATAGCAGCACTATTCACAATAGCCAGGCTCTGGAAACAACCAAGATGCCCTTCAACAGATGAATGGCTAAATAAACTGTGCTACATATACACAGTGGAATAATATGCAGCCGTCAGGATAGATGAAGTCATTAAATTTTCTTATATATGGATGTACATGGAATCTATCATGCTGAGTGAAATAAGTCAGAGGAAGAGAGAGACACAGAATAGTCTCACTCATCTATGGGTTTTAAGAAAAATAAAATTCATTTTTGTAACAATCCACAGAGACAATGAGAGGAGGGCTTGAACACCAGTTCACTCCATGAAGCTCAACCCAAACAGTGGTGTGTACAGCTATAGAAATAACTACACAATGAAGTACCATAATCAAGTAAATGAATGAGGGAACTGGAAAGCCTGTCTGGAGTACAGGTGGTGGTGGTGTATGATGGAGGGAGATTTGAGACATTGGTGGTGGGAATGTTGCACTGGTGAAGGGGGTGTTCTTTACATGACTGAAACCTTATCACAATAATTTATGTAATCAAGATGTTCAAATAAAGAAGAAAAAATGCAGGCTTTATGGAATGCAGAGTTATCACAGCCCACTACTTGGAGATGTGTTTATTAGTCCACAATCATTTTATCTAACTGGTCACTTTATTACTCTTAAAGTACCAAGCAGGTACCTGCATTGCATGTGTGGTTGCAAATAATTGAGAAAAAACTTTTTGTGGTTTTTGGGTCACAACCGGCAGTGCTCATAGGTTATTCCTGGCTCCATGCTGAGAAATCGCTCCTGGCAGGCACTGGGGACCATATGGGACGCCGGGATTCAAACTGATGACCTCCTGCATGAAAGGCAAACGTCTTACCTCCATGCTATCTCTCTGGCCCCTAATTGAGAATTTTTTTTGTTTCAGGGCCACAAAATAACCAAATTGGAAAATTAGAAAACTGATATGAATCTTTATGCCTTGAGAGAAAATATTCCATAATATGCTTCATTATCATTTAAATCTAGTGTGTTCTTATATATAGTCAAAAACTATTCGAAGTGAAGGATTTAACCATAATTAATTCTCAATTACCCTATAGTTGCAAATGATAAAGGACATAAAAATACAAAACTGGGAATCCTAATTCATGAGTTTCAAGGCAAATTGAATACTTCTGACATCTATTCTGATTTTATTCTGAGTTTTATTATATACGAAGGGAAACAAAGTTCTTTTAATTGTAAAAAAAATCTAAACTTTTCTGAAAAACACAATAAAAAGCATAGTTAAACTTTTATTTGAAAAATTATTTTAGAATTTTGTTAATTTTATTAACTATTATATTATTATTATTTCTATTATTTCTAGCCTATAAAAGGACCTTATTTTTATGTGACTACACAACAATTTTACACATTTTTCCACAGACTATAAACTATATGGAAAGTGAAGATTAAATACAATTTTAGTGTAACTATAAAAATAATGCATATTTAAGCATTCTAAGAGACCCTTTATGAGAAGGGGGAGCTTTATATCACCTAGAATTGTTCAAGACTTACTCCTGGTTCTATGTTCAGGGATCACTCCTAGTGAGCTTCAGGAGAGTAAATGTGTGCCAGGGAACTAATTAGGGTGAACTCTGTGCAAGAAAATGACTATAAGCCCTATACTATGTCTCTGTGTCCCATATAAAGAATATGAATATTTCAATATAAAGTTATTTTTACATAAAATTCGTAAAATAATTTTTCTTAGAGTTCTTATTATTTCACTGACTAATGGTATGTAAATCTTAATTTTAAACGTCAATTTTTTATTATTTTTATTTTTCTTATATATATATTTTTTATTTAAACATCTTGATTACATACATGATTGTGTTTGGGTTTCAGTCATGTAAAGAACATCACCATCATCAGTGCAACATTCCCAACACCAATGTCCCAAATCTCCCTACTCCCCACCTGTACTCTAGACAGGCTTTTCATTTCCCTCATACATTCTCATTATTAGGACAGTTCAAAATGTAGTTATTTCTCTCACTAAATTCATCACTCTTTGTGGTGAGCTTCCTGAGGTGAGCTGGAACTTCCAGCTCTTTTCTCTTTTGTGTCTGAAAATTATTATTGCAAGAATGTCTTCCATTTTTTTAAAAATCCATAGATGAGTGAGAAAATTATGCGTTTTTCTCTCTCTATGACTTATTTCACTCAGCATAATAGATTCCGTGTACATTCATGTATAGGAAAATTTCATGACTTCACGTCTCCTGACAGCTGCATAATATTCCATTGTGTATATGTACCACAGTTTTTTTAGCCATTCGTATGTTGAAGGGCACCTTGGTTGTTTCCAGAGTCTTGCTATGGTAAATAGTGCTGCAATGAATATAGGTGTAAGGAAGGGGTTTTTGTATTGTATGTTTGTGTTCCTAGGGTATATTCCTAGGAGTGGTATAGCTGGATCCTATGGGAGCTCGATTTCAAGTTTTTGGAGAAATCTCCATATCGCTTTCCAAAAAGGTTGAACTAGACGGCATTCCCACCAGCAGTGGATAAGAGTTCCTTTCTATCCACATCCCCTCCAACACTGTTTATTCTCATTCTTTGTGATGTGTGCCACTCTTTGTGGTGTGAGGTGGTATCTCATCGTTGTTTTGATTTGCATCTCCCTGATGATAAGTGATGTGGAGCATTTTTTCATGTGCCTTTTGTCCATTTGTATTTCTTCTTTGTCAAAGTGTCTGTTCATTTCTTCTTCCCATTTTTTGATGGGATTAGATGATTTTTTTCTTGTAAAGTTATGTCAGTGCCTTGTATATTTTGGAGATTAGCCCCTTATCTGATGGGTATTGGGTGAATAGTTTCTCCTACTCAGTGGGGGGCTCTTGTATCCTGGGCACAATTTTCTTTGAGGTGCAGAAGCATCTCAGTTTAATATATTCACATCTGTTAATCTCTGGTTTCACTTGCTTGGAGAGTGCAGTTTCCTCCTTGAATATGCCTGTAGTCTCAATGTCCTGGAGTGTTTTGCTTATGTGTTGTTTTATATATCTTATGGTTTTGGGTCTGATTTTGAGGTCTTTAATCCATTTGGATTTTACCTTCGTACATGATGTTATCTGGGGTCCAAGTTCAATTTTTTGCAAGTGGCTATCCATTTGTGCCAACACCACTTGTTGAAGAGGCTGTCCCTGCTCCATTTAGGATTTCCTGCTCCTTTATCAAAAATTAGGTGATTGTATGTCTGGGGAACATTTTCTGAGAATTCAAGCCTATTCCACTCTCTGAGGGCCTGTCCTTATTCCAATACAATGATGTTTTGATAACTGTTGCTTTGTAGTAAAGTTTAAAGTTGGGGAAAGTAATTGCTCCCATATTCTTTTTCCCAATGATTGCTTTAGCTATTCGAGGGTGTTTATTGTTCCAAACGAATTTCAAAATTGCCTGATCCACTTCTTTGAAGAATGTCATGGGTCTCTTTAGAGGGATAGCATTAAATCTGTATAATGCCTTGGGGAGTATTGCCATATTGATGATGTTAATCCTGCCAATCCATGAGCAGGGTATGTGTTTCCATTTCCACGTGTCCTCTCTTATTTCTTGCAGAGATTTTTATAGTTTTTTTGTATAGATCTTTCACATTTTTAGTCAAGTTGATTCCAAGATATTTGAGTTTGTGTGGCACTATTGTGAATAGGGTTGTTTTCTTAATGTCCATTTCTTCCTTATTATTATTGGTGTATAGAAAGGCCATTAACTTTTGTGTTAATTTTGTAGACTTACCACCTTGCTGTATGAGTCTATTGTTTCTAGGAGCTTTTTGGTAGAGTCTTTAGGGTTTTCTAAGTAGAGTTTCATGTCATCTGCAAACAGTGAGAGCTTAATTTCCTCCTTTCCTATCTGAATTACCTTGATATTTTTTTCTTGCTAATCGCTGTAGCAAGTATTTCCAGTGCTATATTGAATAGGAGTGGTGAGAGAGGACAGCCTTGTCTTGTACCAGAATTTCGAGGAAAGGCTTTCAGTTTTTCTCCATTGAGGACAATATTTGCCTCTGGCTTGTGGTAGATGGCCTTAACTATATTGAGAAAGATTTCTTCCATTCCCATCTTGCTGAGAGTTTTGATCAAGAACTGGTGTTGGACCTTATTAAAGGCTTTCTCTGCTTCTATTGATATGATCATGTGATGTCTATTTCTCTTGTTGTTGATGTTGTGTATTATGTTGATCGATTTATGGATGTTAAACCATCCTTGCATTCCTGGGATAAAACCTACTTGATCATAGTGGATAATCTTCTTAAAGAGGCACTGTATCCTATTTGCCAGGATTTTGTTGAGGATCTTTGCATCTGCATTCATCAGCGATATTGGTCTGTAATTTTCTTTTTTCATAGCTTTCTGTCTGGTTTAGGTATCAAGGTGATATTGGCTTCATAAAAGCTATTTGGAAGTGTTTCCGTTTGTTCAATTTCATGAAAGAGTCTTGCCAGGATTGGTAGTAGATTCTCTTGGAAAGTTTGAAAGAATTCATTAGTGAATCCATCTGGGCCTGGGCTTTTGTTTTTGGGCAGACATTTGATTACCGTTTTAATTTCATCAATGGTGATGGGAGTGTTTAGATATGCTACATCCTCTTCCTTCGACCGTGGAATATTAGAAGAGTCCAAGAATTTATCCATTTCTTCCAGGTTCTCATTTTTAGTGGCGTAGAGTTTCTCAACGTAGTTTCTGATTACACTTTAAATCTCTGTCATATCAGTAGTGATCTCTCCTTTTTCATTCCTAATACGAGTTATCAAGTTTCTCTCTCTCTTTCTTTGTTAGGTTTGCCAGTGGTCTATCAATCTTGTTTATTTTTTCAAAGAACAAACTTCTGCTTTCGTTGATCTCTCGAATTGATGTTTGGGTTTCCACTTCGTTGATTTCTGCTCTCAGCTGTTATTTCCTTCTGTCTCCCTATTTTTGAGTCCTTTTGTTGAGCACTTTCGAGTTCTATTAGCTGTGTCATTAAGCTACTCAGGTAAGCTCCTTCTTCCTTCCTTATGTGTGCTTGCAAAGCTATAAATTTTGCTCTCAGTACTGCTTTTACTGTGTCCCATAAGTTCTGATAGTGTGTGTCTTTATTGTCATTTGTTTTCAGGAACCTTTTGATTTCCTCCTTGATTTCATCTCGGACCCACTGGTTATTGAGTATGAGGCTGTTTAAGTTCCAGGTGTTAAAGTTTTTCTTCTGATTCACTGTGGAATTCATATGTGATCACTCAACTCAAACAGCATTCCCATTCTTCTTCATGAAGGCTTTCACTTCTTCGCTCAACTCAGAAAATATTTTCAGGACATTTCCCCTGCTGAGCCAACGTACCTCGATGAAGTAGAGCACATACCCATATTCTGACTCCATTTCCTCTAAAAAGGCATGGTACCTCCTGTGCTTTAAGCCCCTGGACCTGATTTGGTTGATGCATTTCACAAAAACAGACATTGCATTGTAACATGGCAGGCATTTACTGCAAAGGGTCTGCTGATAGATAATGCAGTGAAGAGGAGTGGCCTTCTCTACACCATCCTCTTCAAGGTTTTTTTTTTGAACAAGTGCCACCAGTCCATTTTTCCTCCCTGTCAGCGATGGCGCACCATCAGTTATTATTCCAATAATAATAATAATAATCAGTAATAATACTAATAATAATCAGTAATAATAATTATAATCCGTTATTATTCCAATAAACCTCTTCCATAACAAACCTGTGTTCTCAATGGCATCACACAGATGTTAAAATATCTCATTAGCGATGGTCTGGTCATGCATTGGAATTATTGTGAGCAGCTCCTCTGTCAATTCAAAATTGCAATCAACACCACGAATATAAATTGTGAGCTGCACAGTGTTTGTAATATCTGTGCCCTCGTCAAGAGCAACTGAGTATGCATCAAAACATTTGGCTTTCTCACACAGTTGATGATAAATGTCACTTGACATGTCAGAAATGTGCTCTGCCACAGTTTTGGCAGAAAGGCTGATTTTTCTAAACTGACCTTTCTTTTCCGGACAGATAATACTTGCAGCCTGTGACATACAATTTTTAACAAACTCTCCTTCTGTGAATGGTTTCCCTGCTGTAGCAATCATCTCACTATCCATGTAACTAGAATCAACTGATGCAACATTCTCTTTGGTTGCTTTCTTGAAGAAATCTTGTTGCCTCATCAGACATGCTTTAAGACTGACAACCTGCTTGGCTCTCTCATTTCCTTGATATTTTACACATTCCTCAGCATGTTTAGTTGAATAATGGCGTTTCAATTTGTATTCCTTTCTCTGAGCAAATAAGACATATGGGGATGCCCCTGTGCTCAACAAAGAAATGCTGCATCTCCCACTTTTCCCAAAATTGTCTGTGCTCGTCATCAATCTTTCTCTTCACTGCAGGCTTTGATGAAGTCATGATGAAGGTATGACAAAATCTAATTCTGTAATAAACTTCTCTTTCTTCTCTCAATTAGGCCTCTAATAATGCAAGGGACAGCAGGAAGGAGCAGTGGAAATGACGTCTGCGCTAGGCACAGAGTATTCGCAATTATTTGCTTACCGAATATTCGCAGTAAAATATCGCATTAGTAAGAAAAAAATCTCAAAAAATTGCATTAAACATGTGCATACCCTGAACGAAGTTGCTCGGGGTATGCAAATGCTTAATGCGATTTTTCTTACTAATGCAATTTTTATTTTGATTATTTGGTAAGTGAATAATCACGAATACTGCGATAGTTGAAGGCTGGCTGCGGGCCACAAAATGTTGTACAGAGGGCCGCAAACGGCTCGCGAGCCATGAGTTTGAGACCCCTGCTTTAGAGTGATTCTGTGTATTTCTTTATACTGAAATGTTTGTAGTACTCCAGCTAGTGTTCACTTTTGTTTGGGTCAGAAAAATCAATGAAAAAAATCTCTCCAAAAAGAACAAAGGGTATATACAAGAAATAATTTATTCAAATACTTGGTTTTAGATTTCTTTGTGTCACAACCAGTGGTATAAAAAGTGTATATGCTAGTTTTTTTTTCAGAAATTGTCATGGAGATGAAATGACAGCACAGCAGATACGATGCTTGGTCAGCCCAACTCATCCTGTGCCCAACTCAGGTTCAATCCCTGGCATCTCATTAAGGATTTGAGCACCACCAGAGTATTTCATAAGTGCAGATCCAGAGAGAACCCCTTAACTTTGTCAATTGTGACAAAAATTATCATTGCATTAAAGATTATATTTAAACTTTTTAATGAGTTACTATTAAGATTATTCTCAAAACAATAATACACACTATCTGGGAGTAGTAAAATATAACATACAAAACAAAATTTGATCTTTGGAGGAACTAAGCTTTATCATGTTCTAATATATTATTTTGTTTTATTTTTGTTTGGGGCCACAACCTCATTGTGTTCAAGGATTACTCCTGCTCTGCACTTAAAAATCACTTCTTTTCTATCTAAATATAAATTTTTATTTTATTTATTTTTTCTATTAATATTTTGCTAATGTCTCTATATAAACACCTTGATTACAAACATGACTGTAGTTGGATTTCAGTCATGTAAATAACACCCCCCTTTACCAGCCCAACATTTCCATCACCAATGTCCCAAATCTCTCTCCTCCACACACCACTCCCGCCTACTCTACACAGGCTTTCTAGTTCCCTCATTCATTCACATTATTATGGTAGCTCTCAATGTAGTTATTTCTCTAACTGCACTCATCACTTTTTGTGGTGATCTTCATGTCATGAGCTGGACCTTCCAGCCCTACTCACTTTTGTCTCTGAAAATTATTGCAAAAATATTTTATTTTTCTTA
Organism: Suncus etruscus; assembly: GCF_024139225.1. Classification (NCBI taxonomy): domain Eukaryota; kingdom Metazoa; phylum Chordata; class Mammalia; order Eulipotyphla; family Soricidae; genus Suncus; species Suncus etruscus. Next base: position 35,253,792 of record NC_064868.1, read on the forward strand.
AAACTCATAGAGGAGGGAGACTATTCTGCATCTATCTTTCTCCCTCTGTCTTATTTCACTCAGCATAATAGATTCCATATACATCCATGTATAGGAAAATGTCATAATTTCATCTTTCCTGACAGCTGCATAATATTCCATTGTGCATATGTACCACAGTTTCCTTAGTTTCTTCTTCTGTTAAAGGGCATCTTGGTTTGTTTCCAGAGTCTGGCTATTGTAAATATTGCTGCTATAAATATAGGTGTGAAGAAAAGATTTTTGTATTGTATTTTTGTGTCCTTAGGGTATATTCCTAGGAGTGTTATAGCTGGATCGTATGGAAACTCAAATTCCAGTTTTTAAAAGAATCTCCATGTTGTTTGACATAAAGGTTGGACTAGACGACATTCTAACCAACAGTGAATTTAATTTTCTTGTATTTTATTTAAACACCTTGATTACATACATGATTCTGTTTGGGTTTCTGTCATGTAAAGAACATCGCCCATTACCAGTTCAACATTCCTATCACCAGTGTCCCAAATCTCCCTCCTCCTCACACCATCCCTGCCTGTACTCTAGACAGGTTTTTATTTCTTTCATACATTCTTATTTTTAGGATAGTTCACAATGTAGTTATTTCTCTAACTAAACTCATTCCTCTTTGTGGTGAGCTTTATGAGGTGAGCTGTAAGTTCCAGCCCTCCTACCTTTTGTATCTGAAAATTATTATTGTAAGAATGCCTTTCATTTTTCGTAAAACCTATAGATGAGTAAGACCATTCATTGCAGCACTATTTACCATACCAAGACTCTGGAAACAACCAAGATACCCTTCAACAGATGAATGACTAAAGAAACTGTGGTACATATACACAATGGAATATTATGCAGCTGTCAGGAGAGATGAAGTCATGAAATTTTCCTATACATGGATGTACATGGAATCTATTATGCTGAGTGAAATAAGTCAGAGAGATAGAAAGATGCAGAATGGTCTCACTCATCTATGGGCTTTAAGAATTTAATGTTTAATGAATAAAATTTTATTTTGAAAAGGAAAATGGTCCTCTAGCAAATGAGAGAAATGAGTAACTTAATAGATTAAATAAAAACCAACTGGAAGGTTCATTAGCCCAGTAAAAGCTGCTGAGGAAATAATCAGTGACTCAAAAGGAATTGCATAAAATCTTCAGAAAACAGTTTGTTTATTTTAATATCTTTATTTAAACATCTTCATTACAAACATGATTGTGTTTGGGTATCAGTCATGTAAAGAACACTCCCCTTCACCAGTACAACATTCCCATCACCAATGTCCCTAATCTCCCTCCTCTGCACCCCACCCCCGCCTGTGCTCTAGACAGGCTTTCTACTTTCCTCATTCATTTACATTGCTATGATAGTTCTCAATGTAGTTTTTTTCTCTAATTGCACTCATCAATTCATGACTTTATCTCTCCTGATGGCTGCATGTTATTCCATTGTGTATATGAACCACAGTTTCTTTATCCATTCATCTGTTGAAGGGCATCTTGATTGTTTCCAGAGTCTGGATATCGTAAATAGTGCTGCAATGAATATAGGTTTGAGGAACGGATTTTTGTATTGCATTTTTGTGTTCCGAGAGTATGTCCCTAAAAGTGGTATAGCTGGGTTGTATGGGAGCTCAATTTCCATCTTTTGGAGGAATCTTCATATCGCTTTCCATAAAGTTTGGGCTAAATGGCATTTCCCCCAACAGTGAATAAGTATTCCTTTCTCTCCACATCCCTGCCAGCACTGCTTGTTCTCATTCTTTGTGATGTGCACCAATCTCTGTGGTGTGAGATGATACCTTATGCCATAGCTGTTTTGATTTGCATCTCTCTAATGATTAGTGATGTGGCGAATTTTTTCTTGTGCCTTTTGGCCATTCGTATTTCTTCTTTGACAAAGTGTCTGTTCATTTTTCTCCTCATTTCTGATGGGGTTCGCTGTTTCTTTTCTTGTACAGTTCTGTCATTTCCTTGTATATTTTGGATATTAGCCATTTATCTGATGGGTATTGGGTGAATAGTTTCTCTCACTCAGTTGGTGGTTCTTGTATACTGGGCACTATTTCCTTTGAGGTGCAGAAGCTTCTCAGCTTAGTATATTCCCATCTTTTTTTTCTCTGCTTCCAATTGTTTGGAGAGTGCTGTTTCCTACTTGAAGATGCCTTTAGTCTCAATGTCATGGCGTGTTTAACCTACATGTTGTTCTATATACCTTATGATTTCGGGTCTGATATCAAGGTCTTTAATCCATTTGGATTTTACCTTCATATATGATGTTAGCTGAGGTTCTAATATCACTTTTTTGCAAGTAGCTAAACAGTTGTGCCAAGACCACTTGTCGAAGAGGCTTTACTTGCTCTATTTAGGATTTCTTGCTCCTTTATCAAATATTAGGTGATTGTATGTCTGGAGAACATTCTCTGAGTACTCAAGCCTATTCCACTTATCTGAGGGTCTGTCTTTATTCAATACCCTGCTGTTTTTTAATATAATTTTTATTTTGATCATAGTGGCTTACATATTGCTGAAAATAATATTTTAGGTAAATATTTACATAAAATCAGGGGGATTCCCATCACCAAATTGTCCTCCCTACACCTCCGTTTTTGTCCTACCTCCCATATCCTCTTTCCTCACCCCCAGGGCTTCTAGAATATGTGGTCCCCTATGAACCTATCCTACTACATAGTAGGCTTGCACCTGTTTGGTCTTGGTACCTCCCTTATTTCCCCCTCTAATTGGGAGGCAGCACTAGCAAGTTCAATTTACGTGGTTTTGTTTGAAGAAGAGAAAAGTAATAAACTGGGGTAAAAGTCTAATACTCCGAAAATGGGCGGAATCCTTCTAGAGGCTCTCATCATCGATATGAGAGATGAAGGAGAAAAAGAAAATGAAACACTACACCAGTACAAAAAGAAGTGTCAAATAACCAGTGAGGACTCCAACAGTAACGATAAGCACCACAAAAAAAAAAAAAAGAAAAGAAAACCGCCATGATCTTGAGATAAGAAACATGGCAAAGCACATAAAGAAAAGAAAAGAAAAGAAAAAATAGGTATAACTGATGACAACAGCTTCAATAACCACACCCAAACAGAGAAATCGACCAAAAATAGATAGGTAAATAAAAAAATAATAATAATAAATGAAGATAAAAATAATATATAACAAATAAACAATGTTTTGTGCTGTTTGCTTTTTTGTTTTTTCCCTCCTGCCCTGGCACAGTAAATATTGGGGTCATTCAAAAAAAATTCTCTTGGCCTAAGAGATATGGGGTTTCTCCGTCCTTGGATTATATTTTCATGGGATTAACTATAGACTCTCTTCAGGATCATTTACTCTCCTAGTAGTGATTTTGTGGTGTTTGGAATACTTCTGTTCTGTCCTGGGTAATACAATCAGACCTCTGTGTCTAGAGATCTCAGTATCTGCACATATTCAGGGGTGGGCTTATGATGAAGTCATTGTTTGTGGTTCTGTTCCCTCAGTGTCATTTTAATCCATCTTCTGTGGTTGGTGGTCTTGGTCTTTGCACTGTACCTAGGGTGGCACCTATGATACCGTCTTTCTTTGTGCTTCCAGAAGCCCCATTCCGTTACAATTGTCTCTGCCAGACCTTTGGAACTGGGGATCATGGTTATTGTGCAGGCCATAGTTCAAACCCTAGACTAGGGCTTTTTTATTGGTCCCAAGATATATACAGTCTGTCATGGTTCTAGCAGCCAGTCATCTGTAAATCGCGATCTTGGCTTTTGGACCTACCAAACGATGACAAGTCTTCTAATTTTGTCTTATTGTTAGCTGGTAAGGTAGGATAACCTGCTCTTAGGTCAAGTTGTTCCCATTTTCCTCGTTATTAGGATATCATATTAGAGCTGGCACTTGTTGGTAACCCCGCAGTATTAAGGCTGTCCTGGATGGGATTTGTTTCCTGCAGCTGTCGTGGAGAACTGTGCCGTTTCTATGTCTGGGATCCAGGGTTCAAGGCTGGACGGATGATATCTAATCACCTGAGGTCTAAGTTGATACCACATGACATATTTTCAAGGTAGGAGATATCCCTGTATTGTAAACACCTATGAGTTCCTATCTCTAGTAGATAAGAGCTCTTTTTTGTATGTAAGATTTCCCCTTTTTTAGTGTGTCTTTGCAGAGAGAAATGGTGCTACATTATATTCTCGGTGCATTTGGGGGGTGGACAGAGGTGAAAACAGAAACAGGTCACATACCTAAAAAATTTTAAAAAATAGGAATAAAAATATATGTGCTCACATATGTATATGTAGGACAGACATTTTTTAAAAAAATGAATTTACTAAGTATTTAAAGGACCAAAGTGATGCAAAAGACTACCTTACATTTGGGGAAAAGCAGGTAAAGAGGTGGTGTAATACAGGTCTTATGCTTATGTTGGAAGTACAGGTTATCCCATTGTCTTTTGGGTTTTTCTTGTGGTGTGTGGGTTCCCAGGCACCTTTACATCACACCCCCTGACTTTCTTCAGATTGGCAAAAGGTTTGGGGCAGGGAGGTCCTGGAAGAGTTCTTGCATTGGGGCTACTTTTGGGACTAAGTCCAGTTTCAAGTAACAGTCCACATTAGGGGGAGTTGGTAGGGAGGGCCACGCAGCATGAGTCGGCAGGGGAGTTGGCTGCCTTTTCTTGCAGGAGACGAGGTGTGGGTTGACTGGATGTCCCTTCGCTTGGGTGCTGGGTACTGGTTCGTTGGGGTAGGAGGTCAATCTTGATGCCTAATAGATTAAGGACTGAGGGTGAAGAGTTTTAATATGGTGGGAGGTCTGGATGGAATTGAGGGGTGAAGGGATAGTTGGATTTCCAGAGGGGGGAAAGGGGAAAGTATATGGAAGGGGTAGGAAGTGAGAAAATAGAAAATACATTAGAAAGAAAGGGAGAAGAGAAAAGGAAAAAAGTAAGGAGAAGAATAGAAAAGAAAAAAAGAAAGTAGTGAGAAGAGAGGAGAGGATAGCGAGAGAATGCTAGTTTGCTTGAATGCGTTCGATGAATAGAGCCTGTAGTTTAAGTCTGTACGTCGCAGTTACTGCTTCGGTGTTCTGACTGGTCACGTGCTTCAATTCCTAAAAGAAGCTATAACCTAGAGATAAAGTGTATGTTAAAGAGTTTTCTCGGGGTCATCTCGTAGTGCAAGCTAGGTATGGTATCTCATGTGGTATCCTGAGCTGCCATCTTAGTTTGTCCGCCCTTTGTATCCAAGAACGCCTGTGGACAGAAAAGCTGAGAGGTTATTTTAAATATAGTAAGATAAAGGCATTAAAACATAGTGTTATGGGATGTTTCCATTGGAATCAGTGATTTCCCGTGGTATTCTTTACCTGTATTCCTGTATACGATCGCTAAGGGATTATTGTGGGCATTTGTTGTAGAAGGCTGATTACATACCTGTTCTCTCTATGCTGCTGTTTCTTGTGTTGCTGTTTTCTTTGTGGTATAATGTGTAGTCAAGAGTTTGCGTTGTTTCCTTTTCATGTATTTTGGGCACTGCTCCCAAGTATATGTTGACTATTAAAGTGTTTGGAGTTTTTACCATGTTAGACCCTGTTATTTGTTAAGTATTAGTTGTGTTTGAGATGTATGTTCTAGGTGTTTCACAATAGTGCTACCATTCTGTGTTTATCTTTTATCTTCTGACTTACTTAGTTTAACATAACATGTTCTAGGTTTATCCACATTGCTGCAAAGTCTATGATTCTATCGTTTCTGTATCTTGTTTATTTTTTCGAAAAACCAACTCCTGGGCTCATTTATTTTTTGTATTGTTTTCTTAGTTTCTATGTTGTTTATTTTTGCTCTGGTTTTTTATTATTTCTTGCCTTCTGGTTGTGGTTGGATTTCTCTGTTGCTGTTCCAATTCTTTGAGGTGATCTTTAAAACTGTTGGTTTTGTTATTTTCCTGTTTCTTGACATAGGTCAATATTGCTATGAGTTTCCCCCTCATTACTGCTTTTGCTGTGTCCCACAAATTTTGATATGTTGTCTCTTCATTATCATTTGTCTCAAGGAATTTCTTTATTTCTTCCTTGAGTTGTTCTTTGATCCAGCTGTTGTTGAGCAGCATGTTGTTTAATCTCCAGGTATTAGTTTTTCTCCATTGCTTCTTCTTGACGTCAATTTTGACCTCTGTTGCATAGTGATCTGAAAGGGTACTTCTAATGATCCTTACCTTTGTAGTCTTATATAGGTTGGCTTTGTATCCTAAGACATGGTCTATTCTGGAGAAGTTCCATGTGGTTTTGAGAAATATGTGTATTCTGCTTTCTGGGGATGGAGGGCTCTATATAAGTCTATTAGCCCCAAATCTTCCAATTTTTCATTTAGAGCTCTTATTTCTTTGCTATTTTTCTATTTGGCGGATCTTTCCAGTGGTGATAGTGGAGTATTGAGGTCCCCTGCTATTATCACATTTCCCTTCATGTGTTTCTCCAGGTTTGCGAGCAGTTGCCTCACATATTTTGCTGGCTCTACATTAGGTGCATAGATATTGACCAGGGTTAGTGTTTCTTGATCTAATGTTCCCCTGTTCAGTAAGTAGTGACCCTCTTTATCTCTGATCACTTTCTTGAGGTTGAATGCAGTTTGGTCTGATATAAGAATGGCTGTCCCTGCTCTTTTTTGTTTTCCATTGACCTGAATAATACTTTCCATCCTTTTATTCTAAGCCTGTGCTTATCCTGTAGCTGTAGCTGTGTTTCTTGCAGACAGCAGAAGTCCGGTTTAATTTTCCTTATCCAGTTCTCTACTATGTGTTTCTTAATTGGAGAGTTTAGTCCATTAACATTTAGGGAGATTATTGAGAGAGAATTGTTGTGCAGCTGTGTTGTGTAGGGTGGTTTTTGTTACAATCGGGGGTTTGGATTGTGTAATTCATCTCTGAGTAGGTTGTTTAGGATCGGTTTTGTTTGCACAAATAGTTCAAGTTTGTTCTTGTTTGAGAATGTTTTTAGTCTGTCCTTCCATATGAATGAAAGTTTTGCTGGGTATTGGACCCTAGGTTGGAAATTTCTTTCATTAAGTCGTTTAAATATGTCATTCCACTGTCTTCTTGCTTGAATTATTTAGAATGGGAGATCTGGTTTGATTCTTATGTCCCTACCTTTGTACTTGAGGTTTTTTCTCCCTTATTGCTTTAAGGAGTTCCTCTTTCTCTTTGTTTTTTTTGCCAATTGGATTACTATATGTCTTGGTGTTGGTTTATTAGGGTCTATTTTATTAGGGACTCTTTTTATTTACTCTATTAGCATTGAAGTTTCTTTCCAGAGGGTGGGGAAGTTCTCTGCTATTATCTCTCTGACTACTTGTTCTTCTCTTTCCCTATTTCCTCTCCTTCTGGTATACCCACAATTCTTAAATTGTTTCTTTTGTCCTTGTTCATTAGATACTGGACTTTTCCTTCCAGTGCTTTGCCTTTTATTTCTTTGTTGATTTCTTGATCATTTTTTTGTTCGCAGTTTTCCTTCAAGTTCTTCAATGTGTTTCTCTAACTCTGTGTTTCTGCTTGTAAGTCTTGTTACTTTGTCTTTTAATTTCTTCACTTCTTTTTTTTTGAATCTCTCATGTTCTTTAACTTTTCTTCTTTAATTTGACAGATTCGTTCATTCATAGATTTCTTATACTCGGTAGCTAGGGTTTCTTTCATTTATTTTATTCATTCTTGCATTTCCTTCCTCATGGCTGCTTTTAGGTCTTCTTCCCATGGATCTGTGCTTTTTGGTGGACTTGGAAACTTGCTAGGGTTTGTCTCCATATCTCCAGCTATTGGGGTTCTCCTTGATTTACCCACATTTCTTTGTATTTATTGGTGTGCTTTAGAGTGCTGTGCCTTCTAAATTCAGCCTGTTTTGATCCCCTGTGGTGTGGTAATGGGTCCCCTCCCTGACGGTGGTTCTAGAGGGACTTTTGGGTGAGCTTGCTGAGGTTTGGCTCCTCCTGTGCTCTTTATGTGGCCTGATTCGTTGCTTTGCCCTTTTGTTGGCAGCTAGTGCTGGTCCTCTTCTGGCCACAATGGTGGAGGGCACTGTTGAGTCTAGCTCTATCTCCCCCCCTATACTACCTGGAAGTCAGCCTTCCTTCAGTGGGTCTGCTCAATTTCTTTCTCTTTATTCCTGTCAGCTGGTGTAGTTCTGCTCCTGGCCACATTGGTTGCAGGCGCTGTTGAGCCTAGCTCTCTGTTCCCTCCCCTATCTGGGAGTCAATGAAGCTCCGCCCCCTCCGAGTTTTTGCAGAAGAAATTCCCCCAGCCAAGCCCACCCAGTAGCTGCCCTCATCCCTTGGGGGGGGTCTCAGGTCCACTCTGGGGCTCAAGGGGCTAGGTTGCTCTAGGTTACCCAAAGGTCCAGGTGGCAGGCCCAAGCTCACCCAGTCTATTGGTCCCAGACTGTCCCAGTGGCGCAGGTGACTCTGGTTGGCTAAGTACTAGGGAACTGCCCTCCTCTGTCCAAGCTCCGGTCGGGTGGGGTGAACTCTGGGGCCCGGAAAGTGAGGCGGCGGGTAATGGGGTCTCTGTGCACACATGCTGGCATGCGCAGAGGTCTCCGAGTGCCCACTTGGAAGGGCTCCAGGGGTATTCACTCACCCATCGGCGTTGGGGGGGGGGTCGCCGGTGCAGGTGTTCCTATGCCCCAGGTGGAGCAGCCTCAGGGCACTGCACTCCCTCTGGGGAGAGGCACACAGACTGGCGGGCGCTGAGGTCTCCGAGCGCCCATGTGGAAAGGCCCTGGGGAATGCACTCACCCTGGCGCGGGGGTCTCGCAGGAGCTGGGGTCCCTATACCCCAGGTGGAGCGGCCTCAGGGCACTGCAGTCACTATGGGGAGAGGGTCGCAGACTGGCCACCCTGCTGTTTTGATAACAATTGTATTGTAATAGTTTAAAGTTGGAGAAAGTAATGCCTCCCATATTTCTTTTCCCAAGGAGTGCTTTAGCTAATCGAGGGTATTTATTGTTCCAAATGAATTTCTACTTCTTTGAAGAATATCATAGGTGTCTTTAGAGGGATAGCATTAAATCTGTATAATTTTTGGGGGAGTATTGCCATTTTAATGATGGTAATTCTACCAATCTATGAGTAGGGTATGTGTTTCCAATTCCGTGTGCCCTCTCTTATTTCTTGTGGCAGGGTTTTATAGTTTTCCTGTATAGGTCCTTCACATCTTTAGTCAAGTTATTTGAGCTTGTGTGACACTAATTTGAACTGGGTAGTTTTCTTAATGTCTATTTCTTCCCTATCATTATAAGAATTACTTCTGATGGACTTGGGGAACAATTTGCAATCTGTGCATCAAGTCTTGGGTCGTCTAAGTGCAAGGGATACACCTTATTCTCTTTACTATTGCTCTAGTACCAGTATTCTACTAGTACTTCTTTTTCTTCTTCATCATCATCATCTTCTTCTTCTTCTCCTCCTCCTCCTCCTCCTCTTCTTCTTCTTCTTCTTCTTCTTCTTCTTCTACTACTACTACTACTACTACTACTACTACTACTACTACTACTACTTCTACTTCTTATTACTTCTCTTGTTCTTCCTCTTTCTATTCCTCCTCCTCTTCTTTTCCTTCTTCTTTCTTCTTCTTTTTCTTCTCCTTCTCCTCCTTCTTCTTCTATATCTTCTTCTTTCTGGTTTGGTATTTCTGCTTTAGGCTCACACCATGTTGTGTTCAGGGATTATTTTTTGTCTGTACTCAGGGATCACTCTGGTGGGGCTTAGAGAACCATATGGGATATTAGGAATGAAACCAGGTCTGCAGCTTGTCAGGCAAGAGTCCTACCCAATGTAATATCACACAAAACTCAATCCCAGTATACTCCTAAGGAAATGAAAACTGTACAAAATATCTTCAAAAGTGAAATGAAAAAGGTTTATCTTAGCAAATACTGAGTATTTGTAATATGCAGTGCCCTGTAGTAGGGTCAGTGAGGCACACAGAATAGTGAAGTATGTGATTCATGCACCATGCTGTTTGTAATCTAGGGGGCAAATGTCTATATTTATAAATAAATTTGATGCTTAGGAGAAAAAGTAATACAGAAAGTGGATAAATTGCACTTTTAATAAAAATAATTAGATTTCGTCCATGTGCCAGTTCTTCTGTTTCTCTTCAGCAGAGGCAGGTTGCACCAGAATTTTCCACATGCCAGTTCTTCTGTTTCTCTTCATCTGATATGTTGGGGGCTCTGGGCAGGACAGCTAGCCATAGGCCCCCTGGGCTAACCAGTTAGTCCAGGGGACTGAGATCCCCCCACGCCAGAGTGGTCTTCAGGGCCACGCCTGGTAAATCGGGCCCTGGGGGGAGGCTGGGGGAGAGAAATTCCTCCACTATGCATCCACAATCTACAGAGGCAGGCTGCCCTCAGAATTTTCCACATGCCAGATCTTCTGTTTCTCTTCAGCTGGTATGTTGGGGGCTCCGGGCAGGACAGCTAGCCATAGAACCCCTGGACTGACCACTTAGTCCAGGGGACTGAGATCCCCTCACGCCAAAGTGGTCTTCAGGGTCACACCTGGTAAATCGGGCCCTGGGGGGAGGCTGGGGGAGAGAAATTCCTCCACTATGCATCCACAATCTACAGAGGCAGGCTGCCCTCAGAATTTTCCACATGCCAGTTCTTCTGTTTCACTTCAGCTGATATGTTGGGGGCTCCGGGCAGGACAGCTAGCCATAGTCCCCCTGGGCTGAACACTTAGTACAGGGGACTGAGATCCCCCCCGTGCCAGAGTGGTCTTTAGGGCCATGCCTGGTAAATCGGGTCCTGGAGGGAGGCTGGGGGAGAGAAATTCCTTCCCTATGCATACTGGACCCCATTCAGTACTTCTTTTCTTCCTAGTATTCATTTTCAAAAGCATGCAGGCTTTTTATATACATATATATACATATATACATACATACGTACATATACATATATACTTTTTAACAACCCCCCAAAATATTTTTAATTCTCGAATGTTTCTAGGAATAAAAATGGAATTCGGTAGATTTGGAGGATAATATTTAAATTGGTTTCTAACATCAGTGTATATGTAGACGTGACTTCCTATACAGTGGTCCTCTCTAACTGCCAAGCCTAATACATAAACAATTCATCTATACATGGTATATAGCCCCTTTGATAGATATATTTCCCCTCCTCCACACCAAAGCCCCTTCTACTCCCTCATCTCCCAATCCGGATTCTTTATGTTCCCCTTATTTAACATCTTTATCCTCAGTTCTTTAATTTATTAGGCACCAAGACCGACCTCTTGCCCCAACAGATTCTGCCCTTTTGCACACCTCTACAAAGCTCATTATTACTCCTTAAATCTCTCACACCCAACCATCAGTACCCCACAGTTATCCTTTTTACTACACAGTTCTAATCACAGACCAAAGTCATGCATTGGATTTAACAACCCCCAGCTGTTTCAAAAGACATAAGGTAGACACAATTGTCTTTTGAATATTTTTGTGTATCTTCTTTAACAGCTATAACTCTTTCTGAATATTCTTTTACAGTGATGATTCTACTCTCTTTGTGAGCTCTTCAATAAGGAATTTTGGTGGAAGAGTCCCTCAGTTTAATGCTTATGATTGAACCATATCATGGGGATTGTTGGACTTGATCTCTGGGCCCCATATGCTCTGATAACGCCATGTGGCATTGTTCCTTGTTTGCATAGGCACATTAAAATGTAAAAATACTATACATACAAATAAGTTCTTGTCTAATAGAGATTGGAACACACAAATCTCATAGTGCAATGAGACCTTACACCCTGAACATTGATATAATGAACTGGCACAGGTCTCAGAAGAATAGGCATCCTCCATTCACCCCTGAACCAGGGAAGCTATATATGAATCATCCAATGTATTTTATAACAACACCTGGAAGCAATCCTCTACCAGGGAAGATCCAACCACACCTCTGACATCGACCTGCTCAAAAGAGACTTCCCTTAACACTAAGAAGACTTAACAACAACAACGACCTGCTTACAGGACAGGGTTCACTGCACTGCTCTTTAATTGTGAGGTGAAATGAGAGGACGCTCTGCACCATCCTGACTGCAATGTGGGATATGCAGATACAAGGATCTTTAAAACAGAGACATGATACCAACAACAGAGACTGTGTGAAAAATAAAAGTGTATTGGCACTACAGACAATGACCTGGATTGGATAAACTAGTTTGCATGGAGCCTAGAGTTGGTCTTATGCCAGGAAACGCAGGGGTAGGGTCTCCTTGTATTTAGGCTAAGGCTTTTCCTTTCCATGTCCCTCATATTTTGGTGGGCCTATGCAAAAAATAATCGCCACTCTAACATCGTTTTTACTGTGCTCCTTTGACTCTAATCCTTAAGAAAAACAACCCACTTAAACATTTGAGGTTAACTTAAACTAATTTGTATGTGCATGGAAATGTAAAAAAAACTTTGCCTTCAAGGTTTAAGGAGTTACATAAGTTTTATGTCTTTAGATTGTTTTGTGTGCTGATAAGAAATATTATGTACTACAATCTAGGGACTTGAGGGGGAAAGTAATTGTACATGGGTTATGTTTTATTTTTCTTAATGTTATTTGGCTGAAAGTTCAAAGTTAAGAAGCTGGGTCCCCTGTTTGGGACACCAGGCGGGGAAAATCCACGAATCTACACCTGCCCAGTGGGGCCCAACTGTGAAAACCTGTGAGTGCTACCTGTAAATGTCAGTCTACTGTCCTCTTGCATGAAACTCTTGGGAGTGGGACAAAAGAGGCCCCAGCAAAGCACTTAGCTTCGCTTCAATACGCGGCTGTGCGCTCTTTCTAAGCAAAGAACACCATCGCAACAAGAAGAAAAAAATCACACTAAGAACTGTGCTATATCACAGAAGGAAGCATTTCTCTCCGTACTGTCTTCTCTGTTGCATGCTCAGGCCTAAGATTTGATCCAGTGTGAGGCTTCATCCACGGAGGACTCCCCTCCCTTAGAGGCAAGACAGCCCATCCAGAAAGGGCGGAGCCAGTGGAGTGTGCTGCCTGCATCATATAGCCAATGAATACCACCACAACACGTATAAAAACCCACAATACAAGTGTGACAATGGGGAAACAATGCAGGCCAGCATCAGACATACAGAATAAAGATGACAATTCTGATGACCAGATAATGACCAACCAACTAATCAACCTCTCAGATAAGGACTTTAGACTAGCAATATGGAAGATACTCAAAGAACTCAAAGAAACCATGGATCGAGTTGAACAGAACACTAATAAGAACCAAGAAAATATGAAGACAGAAATCACAAAACTCCAAACTGAAATAACATGTCAAATAACAGGCCTGAAAAACTCAGTAAACGAAGTGAATGACAAAATGGATAAGCTCTGGGACAGGGTATCAGAAGCTGAGAATAGACTTGGTGCTGTGGAAGATGAGATACATAACAATTCCATACAGCAGGAGAAATTGGAAAAAAGTTAAAGCAAATGATCAGACAATGGAAAAATTAGTCAAAGAATGGGAACAGATGAAAATAGAAGTCTATGATAAGCTCAACAGAAACAACTTAAGAATCATTGGAGTCCCAGAGACCCAGGAAGAAAATTTCCAGGAAGAATCAACAGTCAAGAACATCATTAAAGAGAAACTTCCAGAGCTAAAGAATATATGTTATCAAATCCTACATGCTCGAAGAGTACCAACCAAAGAGACCCCAGAAAAACCACCCCAAGACACATCCTAGTCACAATGACAAATTCCACAGATAGAGACAGAATTCTGAAAACAGCAAGATCAAAAGGGGAAATTACATACAAGCAAACATCCTTGAGATTTATAGCAGACCTGTCACCAGAAATACTCAATGCCAGAAAGCAGTGGTGGGATATTGTGACAAGACTGAATGAAATGAATGCTTCACCCAGAATACTATACCCAGCAAAACTCACTTTCCGGTTTGACGGAAGAATACATGGTTTCACAGACAAAAAGCAGCTCAGAAACTTTACAGACACAAAACCAGTCTTAAGAGAAAAACTGAAAGACATAATTTAAGACAAGACTAACCAAAAGACACACCAAATTTCGATATAAAGATGGCATTATATCCCAGGACAATTCTTTCTCTCAATGTCAATTGACTAAATGCACCAGGCAAGAGACACAGAGTGGCGAAATGGATCAAAAAACTCAATCTAACCTTCTGCTGCCTACAAAAAACGCACCTGAATAGTCAGAACAAACATAGACTCAAAATAAAAGGCTGGAGAAAAATTATCCAAGCAAACAACACCCATAGTAAAGCTGGAGTGGCCATACTAATATCAGATAATGCAACCTTTATACTCAGGAAGGTTGTAAGGGACAAAGATGGATATTTTATGTTAATCAAGGTGTATGTATAGCAGGTAGAAATAACTCTCCTAAACATATATGCACCGAATTAGGGGCCAGCAAAATAATTAATACAACTGTTGCCAAATCTGAAAAATAATATCAATAATATCAATAACAACACAAAGTAGGTTTCATCCCAAGAATGCAAGGATGGTTTTTTTTTATTATTTCCTCAAATATTTTATTTGTTTCATTCATCGAATATTTATTTATTTTTTATTTTTCACCTAGGTTTTTTTTATTTAAAGACCTTGATTACATACATGATTGTGTTTGGGTTTCAGTCATAAAAGGAACACCACCCATCACCAGTGCAACATTCCCATCACCCAAGTCCCAAATCTCCCTCCTCCCCACCCAACCCCCGCCTGTACCCTAAACAGGCTCTGCATTTCCCTCATACATTCTCAATATTAGGACAGTTCAAAATGTAGTTATTTTTCTACCTAAACTCATCACTCTTTGTGGTGAGCTTCCTGAGGTGAGCTGGAACTTCCACCTCTTTTCTCTTTTGTGTCTGAAATTTATTATTGCAAGAATGTCTTTCATTTTTCTTAAAACCCATAGATGAGTGAGACCATTCTGCGTTTCTCTCTCTCTCTCTCTCTCTCTCTCTCTGACTTATTTCACTCAGCATAATAGATTCTGTGTACATCCATGTATAGGAAAATTTCATGACTTCATCCCTGCTGACAGCTGCATAATATTCCATTGTGTATATGTACCACAGTTTCTTTAGCCATTCGTCTGTTGAAGGGCATCTTGGTTGTTTCCAGAGTCTTGCTATGGTAAATAGTGCTGCAATGAATATAGGTGTAAGGAAGGGATTTTTGTATTGTATTTTTGTGTTCTTAGGGTATATTCCTAGGAGTGCTATAGATGGATCGTATGGGAGCTCGATTTCCAGTTTTTGGAGGAATCTCCATATTGCTTTCCATAAAGGTTGAACTAGACGGCATTCCCACCAGCAGTGGATAAGGGTTCCTTTCTCTCCACATCCCCGCCAGCACTGTTTGTTCTCATTCTTTGTGATGTGTGCCATTCTCTGTGGTGTGAGGTGGTATGTCATTGTTGTTTTGATTTGCATCTCTCTGATGATTAGTGATGTGGAGCATTTCTTCATGTGTCTTTTGGCCATTTGTATTTCTTCTTTGTCAAAGTGTCTGTTCATTTCTTCTCCCCATTTTTTGATGGGATTAGATGTTTTTTTCTTGTAAAGTTCTGTCAGTGCCTTGTATATTTTGGAGACTAGCCCTTTGTCTGATGGGTATTGGATGAATAGATTCTCCCACTCAGTGGGTGGCTCTTGTATCCTGGGCACTATTTCCTTTGAGGTGCAGAAGCTTATCAACTTAATATATTCCCATCTGTTAATCTCTGTTTTCACTTGCTTGGAGAGTGCAGTTTCCTCCTTGAAGATGCCTGAAGTCTCATGTCCTGGAGAGTTTTGCCTATGTGTTGTTCTATATATCTTATGGTTTGGGGTCGGATATCGAGGTCTTTAATCCATTTGGATTTTACCTTCGTACATGATGTTAGCTGGGGGTCTAAGTTCAATTTTTTACAAGTGGCTAGCCAGTTGTGACAACACCACTTGTTGAAGAGGCTTTCCTTGCTCCATTTAGGATTTCCTGCTCCTTTATCAAAAATTAGGTGATTGTATGTCTGGGGAACATTTTCTGAGTATTCAAGCCTATTCCACTGATCTGAGGGTCTGTCCTTATTCCAATACCATGCTGTTTTGATAACTATTGCTTTGTAGTAAAGTTTAAAGTTGGGGAAAGTAATTCCTCCCATATTCTTTTTCCCAATGATTGCTTTAGCTATTCTAGGGTGTTTATTGTTCCAAACAAATTTCAAAAGTGCCTGATCTACCTCTTTGAAGAATGTCATAGGTATCTTTAGAGGGATAGCGTTGAATCTGTATAACGCCTTGGGGAGTATTGACATTTTGATGATGTTAATCCTGCCAATCCATGAGCAGGGTATGTGTTTCCATTTCCGCGTGTTCTCTCTTATTTCTTGGAGCAGAGTTTTATAGTTTTCTTTGTAAGGGTCTTTCACATTTTTAGTCAAGTTGATTCCAAGATATTTGAGTTTGTGTGGCACTACTGTGAATGGGGTTGTTTTCTTAATGCCTATTTCTTCCTTATTTCTATTGGTGTATAGAAAGGCAATTGATTTTTTTGTGTTAATTTTGTAGCCTGCCACCTTGCTATATGAGTCTATTGTTTCTAGAAGCTTTTTGGTAGAGTCTTTAGGGTTTTCTAAGTAGAGCATCATGTCATCTGCAAACAGTGAGAGCTTGACTTCTTCCTTTCCTATCTGGATTCCCTTGATATCTTTTTCTTGCCTAATCGCTATAGCAAGTACTTCCAGTGCTATGTTGAATAGGAGTGGTGAGAGAGGACAGCCTTGTCTTGTGCCAGAATTTAGAGGGAAGGCTTTTAATTTTTCTCCATTGAGGATAATATTTGCCACTGGCTTGTGGTAGATGGCCTTAACTATATTGAGAAAGGTTCCTTCCATTCCCATCTTGCTGAGAGTTTTGATCAAGAATGGGTGTTGGACCTTGTCAAATGCTTTCTCTGCATCTATTGATAATCATGTGGTTTTTATTTTTCTTGTTGTTGATGTTGTGTATTATGTTGATAGACTTACGGATGTTAAACCATCCTTGCATTCCTGGGATGAAACCTACTTGATCGTAGTGGATGATCTTCTTAATGAGGTATTGAATCCTATTTGCCAGGATTTTGTTGAGGATCTTTGCATCTGCATTCATTAGCGATATTGGTCTGTAATTTTCTTTTTTCGTAGCATCTCTGTCTGGTTTAGGTATCAAGGTGATGTTGGCTTCATAAAAGCTATTTGGGAGTGTTTCCACTTGTTCAATTTCATGAAAGAGTCTTGCCAGGATTGGTAGTAGTTTCTCTTGGAAAGTTTGATAGAATTCATTAGTGAATCCATCTGGGCCTGGGCTTTTGTTTTTGGGCAGACTTTTGATTACCATTTTTATTTCATCAATGGTGATGGGGGTGTTTAGATATGCTACATCCTCTTCTTTCAACCGTGGAAGATTATAAGAGTCCAAGAATTTATACATTTCTTCCAGGTTCTCATTTTTAGTGGCATAGAGTTTTTCAAAGTAGTTTCTGATTACCCTTTGAATCTCTGTCATATCAGTAGTGATCTCTCCTTTTTCATTGCTAATACGAGTTATCAAGTTTTTCTCTCACTTTCTTTGTTAGGTTTGCCAGTGGTCTGTCAATCTTGTTTATTTTTTCGAAGAACCAACTTCTGCTTTCGTTGATCTTTCGGATTGTTTTTTGTGTTTCCACTTCGTTGATTTCTGCTCTCAGCTTTGTTATTTCCTTCTGTCTTCCTATTTTGGGTCCTTTTGTTGAGTACTTTCTAGTTCTATTAGCTGTGTCATTAAGCTACTCAGGTAAGCTCCTTCTTCCTTCCTGATGTGTGCTTGCAAAGCTATAAATTTTCCTCTCAGTACTGCTTTTGCTGTGTCCCATAAGTTCTGATAGTTTGTGTCTTTATTGTCATTTGTTTCCAGGAACCTTTTGATTTCCTCCTTGATTTCATCTCGGACCCACTGGTTATTGAGTATGAGGCTGTTTAACTTCCAGGTGTTAAAGTTTTTCTTCTGAGTCCCTTTGGAATTTACAAATAATTTCAGAGCCTTGTGGTAAGCAAAGGTAGTCTGAAAAATTTCTATCCTCTTGATCTTCTGGAGGTATGTTTTATGTGCCAGCATGTAGTCTATCCTGGAGAATGTCCCATGTACATTGGAGAAAAATGTTTATCCAGGTTTCTGGGGATGGAGTGTCCTATATATATCCACTAGGCCTCTTTCTTCCATTTCTCTCCTCAGGTCTAGTATATTCTTGTTGGGTTTCAGTCTGGTTGACCTATCCAGTGTTGACAAAGCCGTGTTGAGGTCCCCCACAATTATTGTGTTGTTATTGATATTGTTTGTCAGATTTGTCAACAGTTGTTTTAAATATTTTGCTGGCCCCTCATTTGGTGCATATATGTTTAGGAGAGTTATTTCTTCCTGCTCTACATACCCCTTGATTAATATAAAATATCCATCTTTGTCCCTTACAACCTTCCTGAGTATAAAGTTTGCATTATGTGATATTAGTATGGCCACTCCAGCTTTTTTATGGGTGTTGTTTGTTTGGATAACTTTTCTCCAGCCTTTTATTTTGAGTCTATGTTTGTTCTGACTATTCAGGTGCGTTTCTTGTAGGCAGCAGAAGGTTGGATTGAGTTTTTTGATCCATTTAGCCACTCTGTGTCTCTTAACTGGTGCATTTAGTCCATTGACGTTGAGAGAAAGAATTGTCCTGGGATTTAATGCCATCTTTATATCGAAATTTGGTGTGTCTTTTGGTCAGTCTTGTCTTAGATTAGGTCTTTCAGTTTTTCTCTTAAGACTGGTTTTGAGTCTGTAAAGTTTCTGAGCTGTTTTTTGTCTGTGAAACCATGTATTCTTCCGTCAAACCAGAAAGTGAGTTTTGCTGGGTACAGTATTCTAGGTGAAGCATTCATTTCATTCAGTCTTGTCACAATATCCCACCACTGCTTTCTGGCATTTAGTGTTTCTGGTGACAGGTCTGCTGTAAATCTCAAGGATGCTTGCTTGAATGTAATTTCCCTTTTGATCTTGCTGTTTTTAGAATTCTGTCTCTATCTGTGGGATTTGTCATTGTGACTAGGATGTGTCTTGGGGTGGTTTTTCTGGGGTCTCTTTGGTTGGTACTCTTCGAGCATGTAGGATTTGATAACATATATTCTTTAGCTCTGGAAGTTTCTCTTTAATGATGTTCTTGACTGTTGATTCTTCCTGGAAATTTTCTTCCTGGGTCTCTGGGACTCCAATGATTCTTAAGTTGTTTCTGTTGAGCTTATCATAGACTTCTATTTTCATCTGTTCCCATTCTTTGACTAATTTTTCCATTGTCTGATCATTTGCTTTAACTTTTTTCCAATTTCTCCTGCTGTATGGAATTGTTATGTATCTCATCTTCCACAGCACCAAGTCTATTCTCAGCTTCTGATACCCTATCCCAGAGCTTATCCATTTTGTCATTCACTTCGTTTACTGAGTTTTTCAGGCCTGTTATTTGACATGTTATTTCAGTTTGGAGTTTTGTGATTTCTGTCTTCATATTTTCTTGATTCATATTAGTGTTCTGTTCTATTCTATTCATGGTTTCTTTGAGTTCTTTGAGTATATTCCATATTGCTACTCTAAAGTCCTTATCTGAGAGATTGATTAGTTGGTTGGTCGTTAACTGGTCATCAGAATTGTCATCTTTATTCTGTATGTCTGATGCTGGCCTGCGTTGTTTCCCCATTGTCACACTTGTATTGTGGGTTTTTCTACGTGTTGTGGTGGTATTCATTGGTTATATGATGCAGGCAACGCACTTCTCTGGCTCCGCCCTTTCTGGATGGGCCGACTTGCCTCCAAGGTAGGGGAGTCCTCAGTGGATGAAGCCTCACACAGGATCAAATCTTAGGCCCAAGCACGCAGCAGAGAAGACAGTCTGGAGAGAAATTCTTGCTTCTGTGATCCAGCACAGTTCTTAGTGTGGTTTTTTTCTTCTTGTGATGGTGTTCTTTTTTTAGAAAGAGCACACGGCTGCGTAGCGAAGTGGAGCTAAGTGCCTTCTGGAGCCTCTTTTCAGCCCACTCTCAGGAGGTTCACGCAACAGGATAGCAGAGAGACACACACAGGCAGCACTCACAGTTTTTCACAGTCGGGCCCCACTGGTCAGGCGTAGTTTTCACTCGCTTGCTGGGGAGCTTCAGAATGCTGTATTTTTGGGGTTCACTTCCCAGGACTCTGAGGAGAGTCACTGGCTCGCTGGGTAGCTTCTGAATGTAGTTTCTTTGGGGTCGCTTCCCAGGGCTCTGAGGAGAGCTTCCAGAGTTCAGGAAAGACAGAGAAGGGTAGGACAGGGCTCCCTTCCGGTGCTCAGTTTCCTCAGAAGAAGCACAGCTGTGTGGAGACTCTGCAGGTAGAGCAATCAGCACTCTGCCTGGAAACCCCCACATGCAGCCATTTCTTACTCACTGGCTCGCTGGGTAGCTCCCGAATGTAGTTTCTTTGGGGTTCGCTTCCCAGGGCTCTGAGGAGAGCTTCCAGAGTTCAGGAAAGACAGAGAAGGGTAGGACAGGGCTCCCTTCAGGTGCTCAGTTTCTGGTTCGCTGGGTAGCTTCCAAATGTAGTTTCTTTGGGGTTCGCTTCCCAGGGCTCTGAGGAGAGCTTCCAGAGTTCAGGAAAGACAGAGAAGGGTAGGACAGGGCTCCCTTCCGGTGCTCAGTTCCTCAGAAGAAGCACAGCCCGGTGGAGACTTTGCAGGTAGAGCAATCAGCACTCTGCCTGGAAACCCCCACATGCAGCCATTTCTCACTCACTCACTGGCTCGCTGGGTAGCTCCCGAATGTAGTTTCTTTGGGGTTTGCTTCCCAGGGCTCTGAGGAGAGCTTCCAGAGTTCAGGAAAGACAGAGAAGGGTAGGACAGGGCTCCCTTCCGGTGCTCAGTTCCTCAGAAGAAGCACAGCCCGGTGGAGACTTTGCAGGTAGAGCAATCAGCACTCTGCCTGAAAACCCCCACATGCAGCCATTTCTCACTCACTCCCTGGCTCGCTGGGTAGCTCCCGAATGTAGTTTCTTTGGGGTTCGCTTCCCAGGGCTCTGAGGAGAGCTTCCAGAGTTCAGGAAAGACAGAGAAGGGTAGGACAGGGCTCCCTTCCTGTGCTCAGTTCCTCAGAAGAAGCACAGCCCGGTGGAGACTTTGCAGGTAGAGCAATCAGCACTCTGCCTGAAAACCCCCACATGCAGCCATTTCTCACTCACTCACTCGCAAGGATGGTTTAACATCCGTAAATCTATTAACATCAT
Organism: Suncus etruscus; assembly: GCF_024139225.1. Classification (NCBI taxonomy): domain Eukaryota; kingdom Metazoa; phylum Chordata; class Mammalia; order Eulipotyphla; family Soricidae; genus Suncus; species Suncus etruscus. The sequence goes on from NC_064868.1 coordinate 35,275,135, forward strand.
GCACAACATCAACAACAAGAAAAATAAAAATCACATGATCATATTAATTGATTCAGAGAAAGCATTTGATAAGGTCTAACACCCATTCTTGATCAAAACTTTCAGCAAGATGGGAATGGATGGAACCTTTCTCAATCTAGTTGAAGCCATCTACCACAAGCCAATGGCAAATATTATCCTCAATGGAGAAAAACTAAAAGCCTTTCCTCTAAATTCTGGTACAAGACAAGGCTGTCCTCTCTCACCACTCCTATTCAACATAGCACTGGAAATTCTTGCTATAGCAATCAGGCAAGAAAAGGATATCAAGGGAATCCAGATAGGAAAGGAAGAAGTCAAGCTCTCACTGTTTGCAGATGACATGATACTCTACTTAGAAAACCCTAAAAACTCTACCAAAAAGCTTCTAGAAACAATAGACTCATACAGCAAGGTGGCAGGCTACAAAATTAACACACAAAAATCAATGGCTTTTCTATACACCAATAGTAATAAGGAAGAAATGGACATTAAGAAAACAACCCCATTCACAATAGTGCCACACAGACTCAAATATCTTGGAATCAACTTGACTAAAAATGTGAAGGACCTATACAAAGAAAACTATAAAACTCTGCTCCAGGAAATAAGAGAGGACATGCGGAAATGGAAACGCATACCCTGCTTGTGGATTGGCAGGATTAACATCATCAAAATGGCAATATTCCCCAAGGCATTATACAGATTTAATGCGATCCCTCTAAAGATATCCATGACATTCTTCAAAAGAGTGGATCAGGCACTTTTGAAATTAGTTTGGAACAATAAACACCCTCGAATATCTAAAGCAATCATTGGGAAAAAGAATATGGGAGAAATTAGTTTCCCCAACTTTAAACTTTACTACAAAGCAATAGTTATCAAAACAGCATGGTATTGGAATAAGGCCAGGCCCTCAGATCAGTGGAATTGGCTTGAATACTCAGAAAATGTTCCCCAGACATACAATCACCTAATTTTTGATAAAGGAGCAGGAAGCCCTAAATGGAGCAGGGAAAGCCTCTTCAGCAAGTGGTGTTGGCACAATTGGATAGCTGCTTGCAAAAAATTGAACTTAGACCCCCAGCTATCATCATGTACGAAGGTAAAATTCAAATGGATTAAAGACCTCAATATCAGCCCCCAAACCATAAGATATATAGAACAGCACATAGGCAAGACATTCCAGGTCATTACAGGCATCTTCAAGGAGGAAACTGCACTCTCCAAGCAAGTGAAAGCAGAGATTAACAGATGGGAATATATTAAGCTGAGAAGCTTCTGCACCTCAAAGGAAATAGTGCCCAGGATACAAGAGCCACTCACTGAGTGGGAAAAACTATTCACCCAATACCCATCAGATAAGGGGCTAATCTCCAAAATATACAAGGCACGACAGAACTTTACAAGAAAAAACATCTAATCCCATCAAAAAATGGGGAGAAGAAATGAACAAATACTTTGACAAAGAAGCAATACAAATGGCCAAAAGACAGATGAAAAAGTGCTCCACATCACTTATCATCAAGGAGATGCAAATCAAAACAACGATGAGATACCACCTTACACCACTGCGAATGGCACACATCACAAAGAATGAGAATAAACAGTGTTGGCGGGGATGTGGAGAGAAAGGAACTCTTATCCACTGCTGGTGGGAATGCCGTCTAGTTCAACCTTTATGGAAAGCGATATGGAGATTCCTCCAAAAACTTGAAATCGAGCTCCCATATGATCCAGCTATACCACTCCTAGGAATATACCCTAGGAACACAAATATACAATACAAAAACCCCTTCCTTACACCTATATTCATTGCAGCACTATTTACCATAGCAAGACTCTGGAAACAACCAAGATGCCCTTCAACAGACGAATGGCTAAAGAAACTGTGGTACATATACACAATGGAATATTATGCAGCTGTCAGGAGAGATGAAGTCATGAAATTTTCCTATACATGGATGTACAGGGAATCTATTATGCTGAGTGAAATAAGTCAGAGAGAGAGAAAAACGCAGAATGGTCTCACTCATCTATGGGTTTTAAGAAAAATGGAAGACATTCTTGCAATAATAATTTTCAGACACAAAAGAGAAAAGAGCTGGAAGTTCCAGCTCACCACAGGAAGCTCACCACAAAGAGTGCTGAGTTTATTTAGAGAAATAATTACATTTTGAACTTTCCTAATAATGAGAATGTATGAGGGAAATGGAGAGCCTGTTTAGAGTACAGGCGGGGGTCAGTTGGGGAGGAAGGAGACTTGGGACATTGGTGATGGGAATGTTGCACTGGTGATGGGTGGTGTTCTTTACATGACTGAAACCCAAACACAATCGTGTATGTAATCAAGGTGTTTAAATAAAAAAAAAGAAAGTTCAAAGTTAAAATATCAGCAATGGGACTACTGAGAATTCTGTATATGGGTGATTGTCCTTCCACTGTAACTTTACCTTGTCCTCTTTCTTTGCATCTTTGTTCTCATAATTAAAAATAAATAATTAATAAAAAATAATTAGGTTTCAATGAATTAAAAGAAAAATTAGTTCCTCAATTATACTAATCAATTTTCTACACTTTATGGCTACAGGCAATATTACACAAAATTGGTGTATAACATTTATAATATTGCAAATTGTTCTTTTGAACAGGACTATTTAGCTCCTCCCTCTTTTATATCTAAAATATGAATTCAATTATCTAATATCTAAACTAGTGGGGGTATGTTATTATTTAAAATGCTGACATGTCTTGCCGTTTTGTAAATTGCAAGACTCATGTTCTTAAAATTGTTTTTGTTGTATATTCAGAGTCCAGAAAGAGATGACTTAAAAGAACAGGACCTTGCCAATTTTAAAAGCAATTGTCTAAATATACACTTGCTTTTAAAATAGACACTATGGCCCTAAAGTTTTAAAAAACGTAATATTTATTATAGTTAGATAATGTGAATATTAGCATTACTAATAAAAATTATAATTTATAGAAGTTAAGGTATATTATTGTCAGTCGGATATTATTGACTTGAAAGTAGATATTGCACTACTGGACTTGAAGTAATTTTGAACATGAATTTTACCATGGGAACATCCTTACAGTGTTTGCTACTTAAAAGTCTGTTCAGGGTGCAGTTATACAGATTTCTTGGTATTTGTATAACAATTTCAAGTTTCATTTAAGAGATTTTCACCTTATTTATATATGATATATTCAAAACGAAAGAAAAATGTACTTGAACTTGTTGGGTTACTGATCCTACCCTAATCAATAATTGTGCACTACTCTAGAGTGTGACCTAGTAATAATATATTAGATTATTTCTTACTTGGCATTCTGCTCCCACCCTAGGGTGGTACCTGATTCTTGTGTATAAAAGCAAGGGTCTGTGAAATGCTGGGGCTTTTTCTGGGGCTCATTCTGGGACTTTTTCTTCAGTCTTATCCATTGAATAAAGCTGATATCTCCAAGTCAGACTGCCTGTGAGTTTTCTACCTGCCACTCTCCTGAACCTAGATACCCACCTGCTAAACAGGGTGGCAGACACGTGGTCCAAGCTGGAGGAGAAAGACATCCTCTATCCCACCATCTGCCAGATCCATCCAAGGGCTTATATTCTACAGAACTCATTGTAGAATTTTTGGAAATATTGCATTAGAATGTAGAAATAACTCAGTAAAGGGTCAAGACCAAGATACACAGAAAAAATCTGCCTTTCACTAGGTGGGAGATCAGAGATAACATATACACTTTGCACAGTGTATGTACATTGTGGTAGAAAACATGTACATGACTGTGTCATGTACAGGGAAAAGCAAAAAGAATATATAAATAGAATACCATGCCAGCAACATTTTCTCCAGTTAAAGAGTTAAATTGCACATAGAAAAACAGGTTAACATGACCTCTAAAGAGTGATGTCTTGTCAGAGTTCAGAGACTTTTTTTAAAGCTGAACAAAATTGTAATCTGTCACAGAGTGATTGCATCCCCAGTGGGACTCCAACTGACAAAGGCCCAGGTGGAACTCAAACCTCCGTATCACCCCCAGTGGTGATGCTAGCTCGCCTTCATGTAGGACTCAAAGCCATGAGACACTTACTAGAAGTAAAATTCACATCAGTGTTTCCCTGATGATGGCATCCCCTGGGAGGTCCCCAGCCATGGTGAACATTACTGCATCTGGTTTCTCCCTCTTGGGTTCACACAGAGCTCTTTATCCCTTAGCCTTCACCTACCTCAAGGGGTTCTTGAGTGGCGTAGGAGGCTTTGTTGGAGACTGAGTCACCATCATTTGATTCTGGACAAGCCCCAAATGTTATTGTCTGTAGACGAAGGATGAGATCACGCAATTGGAGTAAATCTGAACAAAACTTAAATCCGTCTACCAACAGCTTCAAACTGACCAGTCAGAATTGTCTCTAGAAGGAGACAAATTGAGTCCAGAGGTTTTATGTCTTATTGTGAAGCTGAAAATGTATGATGAATTGTTTGTAAAAAGAAAAGTAGAGATTGATATTAGAACAAATAGTTAGGGACCTTTGTAATTGTACATAATTTTATGACTAGTTTGAAGTTTATATAGCTCTTTTACCAAGTTATTATTTTAGGCAGAATGCCAATCGTTGTTACTAATCCATTCTCAGATGCCCTAATTTTTGGCTTAACATTTTAAAAAGAACCAGCAAGGTCTGTCAAGCAACTTTAAATACACAACGGCCCTAAGTAAACCTGAGTTTATTCAGCTAGCTCAATACTTTAAGACATGGAGATGCATAAACCAAGTTATACCTATATGTCACAAAGTCACAGATGAAACTTAGATTTATCTATTTATATTAAAACCATTGTTCAACTACAGAGGCAGGGGCTGGGCTCAGAAGACTCCACATGCCAGGACTTATGATTCTTTTCGACTGGTATGTTGGAGGCTCTGGGCAGGACAGCTAGCCATAGGACCCCTGGGCTGACCACTTAGTTCAGGGGACTGAGATCCTCCCACGCCAGACTGGTCTTTGAGGCCAGGCCTGGTAAATAGGGCCCTGGGGGGAGGGTGCATACTGGACCCCACTCAGGGGCTCTTTTTTTTACTAGTATTCATTTTTAAAAGTGCAGGAGCAAATGCGCCCAAGCAACATATATACTCTTAACATCACCAAAATTTTTCTTAATTCTTGACTGTTTCTAAGAAAAAAATGGAATGCCCTAGATTTGGAGGATAACATTCAAATAGGTCTTTAAAATCAGTCTATATATAGACGTGATTTCCTATACTGTGGTCCTCTCTGACTGCCATGCCTAATCCAGAAACAATTCATTATACAATGTATAGAGCCCCTGTAATATATTGCCCCTCCCTCACACCAGAGTTCCTTCTACTCCTTTATCTCCTAATCTGGATTCGTTATCTTCCCCTTAATTAACCCTCTTTACCCTCAGTTCTTAACTTGTTAGGTACCAAGAACAACCTCCTGCCCCAACAGATTCTGCCCTTTTGCACACCCCTACAAAGCTCATTATTACTCCTTAACTCTCTCACCCCAACCATCAATACCCCACATTTACTCTTTTTAACTTTAGTACTGCACAGTCCTAATCACAGACCAAAGTTGTGCATTGGATTTAACAACCCTCAACTATTTCAAAAGACATAAAATGGACACATATGTCTTGAATATTTTATGTGTATTTTCTTTGACAGCTATAACTCTTACTAAATGTTCTTTTACAGCGACGATTCTACCCACTTTTTATCTTTTCTTCTCTTTGTGAGCTGTTCACTAAGGAATTTTGGTGGAAGAGTCCCTCAGTTTAATGTTTATGATTGAACCATATCATGGGGACTGTTGGACTTGTTCTTATGGCCCCCATATGCGCTGATAATGCCATGTGGCATTGTTCCTTGTTTGCATAGGCACATTAAAATGGGAAAATACTATACATACACATAAGTTCTTATATAATAGAGATTGGAACACACAAATCTCGTAGTGCAATGAGACCTTACTTACATCTTGAAGATTGATATAATGACCTGGCACAGACCTCAGAAGAATGGGCATCCTTCATTCACCCCTGAACCGGGGAAGCTATATACGAGTCATCCAAGGTTTTTTTGTAACAACATCTGGAAGCAGTCCTCTACCAGAGAAGACCCTACCATGGCTCTGACATCGACCTGCTCAAAAGAGACTTCCCTCTGCACTAAGAAGACTTGACAACAACAATGGCCTGCTTACAGGACAGGGCTCTCTGCATTGCCCTTTAATTGTGAGGTGAAATGAGAGGACGCTCCACACCATTCTGACTACAATGTAGGATATGCAGATTCAAGGATCTTTAATACAGAAACATGATACCAACAACAGAGACTGTGTGAAAAATAAAAGTGTATTGGCACTACAAACAGTGACTTAGATTGGACAAACTAGTTTGCCTTGAGCCTAGCGTTGGTCTTATGCCAGGAAACTTCAGGGGTAGGGTCTCCTTGTATTTAGGCCAGGCTTTTCCTTTCCATGTTCCTCATGTTTTGGTGGGCTTATGCAAATAATAATTGCCACCCTAACACAGTTTTTACTGTACTCCTTTGACTCTAATCCTTAGAAAAACATCCCACTTAAACTTTTGAGGTTAAGTTAAACTAATATGCATGTGCATGGAAATGTAAAAAAGTACTTTGCCTTTAATGTTTAAGGAGTTACATTAAGTTTTATGGCTTTACATTGCTTTGTGTGCTGCTAAGAAAAATTATGTACTACAATCTGGGGACTTGAGGGAGAAAGTAATTGTACATGGGTTCTGTTTTATTTTTCTTAATATTCTTTGATGGAAAGTTCAAAGTTAAGATATCAGCAAGGGGACTTCTCAGAATTCTGTTTATGGGTGATTGTCCTTCCACTGTAATTTTACCTTGTCCTCTTTCTTTGCATCTTTGTTCTCATAATTAAAAATAAAAAAGTAAAAAAAAAACATTGTTCTCAGTTACCACAGTTTACTCTTTTATTTAACAATGTGATACAAAATATATTTGGAACTATAGATTCATGAATCTATTATTGATGTTTTGGTTCTTCCCTAAAATTAGTTGTTTCTTGAATACTTATAAGATAGCAAGATGATAATCTTTGTTCCCATGGTCTTTTGTGGAAAATTGCATGCTATTTTAGTCAAATAGTCTATTTATATATATATACACTATATTATATGATCACACAATTATATTCTCATTTATGTTTAGTAATATAAGAAATAAATAATACGTAAAATGCTATTTATATGGCATGGATTTATTTATATAAAAATAAAAACTCTGGATATAGAATCTCTGAAAGGATACACAAAAATATTGATAGTGTAAGTATCTCTGTGTATTGGGATTAGTAACTGGATTTAGTTATTCATTCTATGTATTTTCCCTAAATTTTATTATAAAACTTGCAAATATACCTTAAAGTCAAAAAATTTTAAAGCTCACTTTACATTTATTTATTTTTCATCGGTATTTTCTATATTTTACTTTTTTCTTTTTTTTCTTTTTGGGCCACACCTTGAGGTCCTCAAGGGCTTATTCCTCATTATTCCTCATTCTGTACTCAGGTATCATTATTTGCAACAATTATAAAACCACGCACAGTACTAGTGATCAAACCAGGATTTGGATGCATGCATGACCTAGTATGAATTTTGGTAGTACAAATCATATTTGAATGAGGTGAAAGCTGGGCAGATACCTCAATGGGCTGGATGGAGCACATACTTTGCATGCAAAAAACTGCATTTTATCCCATTCACTGAACGTGGTGCCACCAGTTATCACTGAAGACTGAGCCATTGAGAACCATTGGGAGTGGCCCACAAACAAACAAAAACAATCACTTTATATTTTTCCTGTTTGCTGAATATTCTTTTTGTCAAATATTTGCTTAGCATAGGTAATTTTTCCCCAAAAGAAGGCTTACAGCTCTAAAAACTATGTTTTGGTGAACATGTCAAGTTTATTCTTGTAGTCTATTGGCAATAACTTTTGAGTGCTCTCTTGAATAACATTGAGTTTCTCTAGTAAACTTGGTATGAAAGTCAGCTGCTAAAATCATTGGCAGTTTTGGATATTAATACATATTTCTGGTATTAACTTACTCAAGTCTGGTTCACAGTAGGTGAGTAGACATAATTGCATATTACAAACCTAGAAAAAATATTTTTATCTTCCACTACCACTCAAGTTGAAGGAAAGACAGAATCAGGGGTGCAGGAGGTTTTGTAACCTTTTAGAAAATGCATAATTTTTGTCTGTTTAGATGAAGAAGAGATGAATCGTAAAGAACATTTCTGAGTCAGCAGAAATCTGCATTCTTATTCTCTTTTACTTGACACTGTCTGTCAAGAAAATAAAAGACTTTTTTCCCTTTGTTAACTTCACTAATCATTTCTGACATGCACCTGGCCACACAAACTGGGATACTGTGTCTTCAAAATTCTGCAACAAACATATTGTCTGTGTGTGTGGAACCTGCGTTTGTTCCAGCTTCTTCTTTATATGTGCAAATAGGTGAGGTCACTATTGTCTGTGATTAGCTTGCTTCTCACAGCGCTTATTTCTGTTACTTAAAGAGAATTGGGTAAACAAGGCTGAGTAATTTAGATTTTAAGAAATTTTCATAGGAATTAAATTACTTTTATTCTAAAATTATGTACTTTTAATTTTCTTAACCCATATTAACTAGTGTTCTGTATAATATGTACTACAAAATATTAGGATATTTTAGTAGCTTTTACTTAGATAGGTAAAAAAAAAAGTACTATGCTTATGTTCAAATGTAGAATGCCTGGTTACGTAAAGTCCAAATGTTTACTTTATCCAGTCAGAGCTTATTATATCTGTATATTATATATAGTTATATATGTCTCTTAAGAAAGTGTTCTTATAGTCACCCGAGCCAATTTCATAGCTGAAATTTTTCGCTTCTATCCACCACTAAGAGGAATCTTCTTTGGAGACATATTGATTTTCATAGCAATCCTTACAATGTAAAGTGTGAACTGAGGAAGCAGCAACAGTACCATTACTTAGATTATTTAAAATGCAAAGTTTTAGACCCCATCCTGACTTGCTAAATCAGAATCTTGTTATTAACAAGCTTTCTTTTTTTAAATTTTTTTCCTTCTTTATTTGAACATGTTGATTACATAAATGATTGTGATTAGGTTTCAGTCATGTAAAGAATACCCCCAATCACCAGAGAAACATTCCCACCACCAATGTCCCAAATCTCCCTCCATCACACACCACCCTCACCTGTACTCCAGATAGGCTTTCCAGTTCCCTCATTCATTCACTTGATTATGGTAGTTCTCTGTGTAGTTATTTCTATAGCTGTACTCACCACTCTTTGTGGTGAGCTTCATGGAGTGAGCTGGTGTTCCAGCCCTCCTCTAATTGTCTCTGAGGATTGTTACAAAGATGACTTTTATTTTTCTTAAAATCCATAGATGAGTGAGACAATTCTGCAACTCTCTCTCTCACTCTGACTTATTTCACACAGCATGATAGATTCCATGTACATCCATGTATAGCAAAATTTCATGATTTCATCTCTCCTGACGGCTGCATAATATTCCATTGTGTATATGTACCACAGTTAGTTTAGACATTCGTCTGTGGAAGGGCATCTTGGTTGTTTCCAGAGCCTGGATATTGTGAGTAGTGCTGCAATAAATATAGGTGTGAGGAAGGGGTTTTTGTATTGTATTCTTGTGTTCTTAGGGTATATTCCTAGGAGTGGAATAGCTGTGTCGAATGGGAGCTCAATTTCTAGATTTTGAAGGAACCTCCATAACACTTTCCATAGAGGCTGTACTAGGCGGCATTCCCACCAGCAGTGGATAAGAGTTCCTTTCTCTACACATCCCCGCCAGCACTGATTATTCTCATTCTTTGTGATGTGCACCAATCTCTGCAGTGTGAGGTGGTACATCATAGTTGTTTTGATTTGCATCTCCCTGATTATTAGTGACAAGGAGCCTTTTTTCATGTGCCTTTTGCACATTTGTATTTCTTTTACCAAAGTGTCTGTTCATTTCTTCTCCACATTTTTTGATGGGATTAGATATTTTTTCTTGTAAAGTTCCATCAGTGCCTTGTACATTTTGGATATTAGCCCCTTATCTGAAGGGTGTTGGGTGAATAGTTTTTCCCACTCAATGGGTGACTCTCGTATCCTGGGCACTATTTCTTTTGAGGTGCAGAAGCTTCTCAGTTTAATGTATTCCCATCTGTTAATCTCTGCTTCCACTTGTTTGGAGAGTGCAGTTTCCTCCTTGAAGATGCCTTTACTCTCAATATCATGGAGTGTTTTACCAATGTGTTGTTCTATATACCTTATGGTATCCGGTCTGATATCAAGGTCTTTAATCCATTTGGATTTTATCTTTGTACATGATGTTAACTGTGGGTCTATGTTCGCTTTTTTTGCAAGTGGCTAACCAGTTCTGCCAGCACCACTTGTTGAAGAGATTTCTTGCTCCTTTGTCAAAAATTAGGTAGTTGTATGTCTGGGGAATGTTCTCTGAGAACTCAAGCCTATTCCACTGATCTGAGGGTCTGTCTTTATTCCAATACCATGCTGTTTTGATAACTATTGCTTTGTAGTACAGTTCAAAGTTGGGGAAAGTAATGCCTCCCATTTTCCTTTTCCCTAGGAGTGCTTTAGCTACTCGAGGGTGTTTATTGTTCCAGATGAACTTCATAAGTGTTTGATCCACTTCTTTGAAGAATGTCATGGGTATTTTTAAGGGGATCACATTAAAACTGTATAATGCTTTGGAGAGTATTGCCATTTTAATTATGTTAATCCTGCCAATCCATGAGCAAGGTATGTGTTTTCATTCCCTTGTGTCCTCTCTTATTTCCTGGAGCAGGGCTTTATAATTTTCTTTGTATAGGTCCTTCACGTCTTTGGTCAAGTTGACTCCAAGATATTTGAGCTTGTGTGGCACTATTGTGAATGGGATTGCCTTCCTGACTTCCATCTCTTCCCTATCAGTATTGGTGTATAAAAAGGCCATTGATTTCTGTAGGTTGATTTTGTAGCCTGCCACCTTGCTATATAAATCTATTTTTTCTAGAAGCTTTTTGGTAGAGTTTTTAGGGTTTTCTAAGTAGAGTATCATGTCATCTGCAAACAGTGAGAGTTTGACATCTTCCTTTCCTATCTGGATTCCCTTGATATCCTTTTCTTGCCTGATCGCTATAGCAAGAATTTCCAGTGCTATGTTGAATAGAAGTGGTGAGAGAGGACAGCCTTGTCTTTTACCAGAATTTAGAGGAAAGGCTTTTAGTTTTTCTCCATTGAGGATAATATTTGCCATTGGCTTGTGGTAGATGGCTTCAACTAGATTGAGAAAGGTTCCATCCATTCCCATCTTGCTGAGAGTTTTGATCAAGAATGGGTGTTGGACCTTATCAAATGCTTTCTCTGCATCTATTGATATGATCATGTGATTTTTATTTTTCTTGTTGTTGATGTTGTGCATGATGTTAATAGATTTACGGATGTTAAACCATCCTTGCATTCCTGGGATGAAACCTACTTGGTCGTGTATGATCTTGATGATGCATTGGAAGCTATTTTCCAGGTTTTTGTTGAAGATCTTTGCATCAGCATTCATCAGGGATATTGGTCTGTAATTTTTTTTGGCAGCGTCTCTGTCTGGTTTTGGTATCAAAGTGATGTTGGCTTCATAAAAGCTGTTTGGGAGTGTTCCTGTTTTTTCAATTTCATGGAAGAGCTTGGCTAGGATTGGTAGTAGCTCCTCTTGAAAGACTTGAAAAAGTTCATTAGGAAAACCATCTGGGCCTGGGCTTTTCTTTTTGGGGAGATGTTTGAATACAGTTTCAATTTCTGCAATAGTGATGGGGGTGTTTAGATATGCTACATCCTCCTTACTTAAATGTGGAAGGTTATAAGTGTCCAAGAATTTTCCATTTCTTCTAGGTTCTCATGTTTTGTAGCATAAATTTTCTCAAAGTAGTCTCTGATTACCCTTTGGATCTCTACAATTTCTGTCGTGATCTCCCCTTTTCATTTCTAATACGGGTTATCAAATTTCTCTCTCTCTTTCTTTGTGAGTTTTGCCAATGGTCTATCAATCTTGTTTGTTTTTTTTTCTTCAGAAAACCAGCTTCTACTTTCGTTGATCTTTCGGATTGCTTTTTGGTTTTCCACTTCATTGAGTTCTGCTTTCAGCTTTGTTATTTCCTTCTGTCTCCCTATTTTTGGTTCCTTTTGTTGGTCATTTTCTAATTTTTTGAGCTGCTCCATTAAGTTATTCAGGTATGCTCCTTCTTCCTTCCTGATGTGTGCTTGTAGAGCTATAAATTTTCCTCTCAGGACCGCTTTTGCTGTGTCCCATAGATTCTAGCAGTTTATGTCTTCATTATCATTTGTTTCCAGGAAAGTTTTGATTTCCTTTTTGATTTCATCTCGGAGCCACTGGTTGTTAGTTGTAGTGTGTTTAATTTCCAATTGTTAAAGTTTTTCTTCTGTGTGGCTTTGTAGTTCACATCTAATTTCAGAGCCTTGTGGTCAGCAAAGGTAGCCTGCAAGATTTCTATTTTCTTGATTTTATGGAGGTATGTTTTATGTGTCAGCATGTAGTCTATTCTGGAGAATGACCCATGTACTTTGGAAAAGAATGTGTATCCAGGTTTTTTTGGGATGGAGTTTCCTGTGTATATCTACTAGTCCTCTTTCTTCCATGACTCTTTTCAGGGCTACTATGTGTTTGTTGGTTTTCAGTTCAGTTGACCCTTCAAGTGTTGATAGGGCCGTGTTGAAGTCTCGCACAATGATTGTGTTATTATTGATGTCTTCTTTCAGATTTGTCAGTAATTGTATTAGATAATTTGCTGGTCTCTCATTGGGTGCATATATGTTTAATAGTTTGATTTCTTCCTGTTATACATAGCCCTTGATTAGTAATAGTGTCCATCTTTGTCCCTCACCACTTTTCTGAGTATAAAGTTGGTGTCATCAAATATTAATATGGCCACCCCAGCTTTTTTGAGGTTGTTGTTTGCTTGGATGATTTTCCTCCGGTCTTTGATTTTGAGTCTATGTTTATTCTGACTATTCAGGTCTGTTTCTTGTATACAGCAGAAGGTTGGCTTCAGTTTTTGATCCATTTTGCCACTCTGTGTCTCTTAACAGGTGCATTTAGTCCATTGACATTGAGAGAGATGATTGTCATAGGATTTAATGTCATCTTTGTAGATAAGTTTGCTGTTTTTGTTTGTCTCTCTTGTCTTAGAGTAGACCTTTCAGTGTTTCCTTTAAGGCTGGTTTATCATCTGTGAAGTTTCTGAGCTGTTGTTTATCCATGAAGCTGTGTATTCTTCCTTCAAACCTGAACGTGAGTCGGGCTGGGTGCAGTATTCTTGGTGAGGCATTCATTTCATTCAGTCTTGTCACAATATCCCACCACTGTCTTTTGGCCTTGAGAGTTTCTTGTGACATGTCTGCGGTAGGTCTTAGGGATGCTGCTTTGAATGTAATTTTTCTTTTTATCTTGCTGCTTTCAGTATTCTATCTCTATCTATTGGATTTTTCATTGTAACGAGGATATGTCTTGGGGTGTTTTTCTTTGGGTCTCTTTTAGCTGGTACTTTTCGGGCAATCAGGATTTGATTGCATGTAGTCTTCAACTCTGGGATTATCTCTTTGATGATGTCTTTGACAGTTGACTCTTTTTGGAGATATCCTTCCTGGGTTTCTGGGACTCCAATGATTTATATGTTGTTTCTGTTGAGTTTATCAAAGACTTCTATTTTCCTCTGTTTGCATGCCTTGAGAACTTTTTCCATTGCCTGTTCGTTTATCTTAAGGTTCTTTTCCAATTTCTTCTGTTTTGTTGAGTTTTTCTGCATCACATCTTCCAGTACTCTGATTCTCTCTTCAGCTGCTGATACCCTGTTGGCGAGGCTATCCATTGAGGTTTTCAGTTGAGCAACCATGTTTTTCAGATCTGTTATTTCAGTTTGGACTTTTCTGAATTCTGTCTTTGTGTTCTCTTCAGATCGATCTATGCTCTTTTTGAGTTCTACGAACATATTCCATATTTCTATCCTAAACTCCTTATCTGAAAGGTTAATCAGGTGTTTGGAATTTATTAGGTCATTCGAGCTTTCATCTTCATTCATTGTGGATGGTGTTTGCCTGCGAGGTTTCCCCATTGTCACGCTTGTAGTGTGATTTCTCCTGCATGTTGTGGTGGGGTTTATTGATTAGAAGGACTGTGCGGCTGCGAAGCAAAGTGAAGTGGCCGCACTCTTCTACTGCCTTTAGTTGACACTCCTCAGAATGAACAAACGTACAGCAGGGCAGAGCAATCCTGCAGCCAGAATTATTCACTCAGAAGCTTCAAAATGCAGTTTTTTTGGGGGTGCGCTCCCTAGGCCTCTGAGGAAATGTTCGGGGATTTAAAAGCACAGTGTCAAGCAGACAGAGATAAGAGTTTCCCCTGAAACCTCAGAGTGAACAAGGGCACAGCCGGTCAGAGTGATCCAGCAGCCAGAGTTAATCACTTAGCAGCTTCAAAATGCAGTTTTTTGGGGGGTGCACTCCCTAGGCTACTGAGGAAACGTTCGGGGATTCAGAAGCAGAGTCTCAGGCAGACAGAGATAGGAGTTTCCCCTGAAATCCTCAGAGTGAACCATTAATAAGCTTTCTAAGTGATTTATATAGATTCCTTAATGACATTTTAATACACATCTATTGAATACATACTGTAGTTAGAAATTTTTAGAACATTTAAAATAAATCATTTATATTTAAATGTACTCATATATCTGGGGGTTAATTTTACACTAGAAAAGGAGTAAGAAACTCCAAAGTCATAGCCTATTAGTGAATAGATACCTTTCCCACAGATGTCACTGCTGACATTGTTTTTTTTTTAAAATAGGTCTTTTCTTAAGAGTACTTATAGATTCATTGTAAAATCGAGGCGAAAGTACAGAATTTCCATCTACCCTCTCTTCCCACATATACACATACTCTTCATTATCAGCATCTTTCCTCTACACTGACACATCATAACTATCTAGAGCCAATAGTGTATGTTAACATTTATGGTTTGCTCTCAAAATTAAACATTATGTGGTTTTTTGTGATATATATACTTCCATATATCCACCATAATAGTATTGTACAGTGTATTTTCATAGTCCTAACACTACTCTGTGCTATAATTATTCACTCTCACTTCACTTCCTCAACCTCACACCATCACTGATCTAGCCCTTTCAAGAATGTTATCTATTTGGAATTAGTGTGCTAACTGTTCATATTCACTTCCTTTACTTTGTGACCTATATTTCAACTTTAACCATCTTCTCTCAAGAATGCCTACCTCATTTTATGTTTTTTACTGAATAGTATTCAATTTTCTGGATGCACATAGTTTATTTACCCATTCATCTACAAAAGGACACCTTGGTTGCTTTAAGTTTTGACAGTTATAAATCAAACTTCTAGAAATGCCCTTGTGCAGGTTTTTGTGTGAACATTAGTTTTCGATTCACTTGGGTAAATACCAAGAACTGACATTGCTGGATTGTCTGGTAACAGGAACTGCCACTTCTGTGTATATTTGTGTAAGAGACTTTCGAAGTGTCTTCCAGAGTGAAATTCCCCAAATTTCACTCTCATCTGTAAAGAATAGGAGTTCTTGAAAATGAATTTTAATTGAGAATAATAAGAACATGAGTAACTTTTGCTTAACAAACCTTGGATATTTACTATAAGTGTTACTTAATTATTATTCTTTAAATATCATTTGTATGCCTCTCCCTACAAGTAGTTCAGTATCTTCATCATTTTTCCTTTACAGCTCTCATACATTTATCTCAATCAACCTCTCTCTATAAAACCATGTTGGCCTACCTTGTGGCCATACCAGGTATGGTAATAATATGATAATATGGTAATACTATGTATGGTATTATTTTCTTCTAAATACTTGACTAGATATTTTGTATATTGAACATTTGGTGTTATTCATCCACTCAAACACGTATTGAATGTGTACTGTGTTAAGCACTATTTAAGATATTGCTCTGTAACAACCAACAAAACAGCCTCCTCACCTCTTAGATTTATTATTCAAATAATGGTATAAGGAAGAATAAGTCTATGAAATATGTATTGGCAGATGGTGGTGAGTAAAAGAAAAATAATAAAAGAGAGTGAATAACTTGGACATTGTGGCATAAGAGCACAAGGTGGACTTTTAAGCAATCATCATGAAAGAGTTTCTTAAGAATGATATCACTGGTATAATACCTATGTCACTAAAATTCTGGAAGGTGTATATGACATAATATATAAGGGAAGAGATTTCCAGGATTTGCCATTGAGTTTGGAAGTTATGTGAGTCCTGGGTTCTATCTCTAACTATAAAATTCAGGAGTTCAAATGCATTTCAAATATTTTTTTAGTTTTTTGAGCCATTATGGGTTATTTATATCTGTTAATTAAAAGGTTAGAGGTCATTTGTCACAAATATATAATATAAGTACATTTTATTTACATAAATAATATAACATTAATTGTATATATGTACATACATGTATATATTTTATAATATACAGTATATAATTCTATGACATTTAATGCCAGCTGTACACATTGCCCTCATATCTATGTACTTGAAAATATCTTCTATATATAGGAAGATATATATTTCTTATTTTATATATAAGTAATATTTATATATAAATACCTATTTTATATAAATAAGATATATACAATTTATATAATTTATATAAGATTCATATAATATATAAGATAAATAAGATATATATCTTATTTATATAGGTATAAAATTATTTTTATAAGTATGTAATGTTGATACTATAGTTATGTTTGGAGTATAATTTGCTATTTACAAGTTTGTGATAAATTTGACAATTGACTTGGTAAAAATGATCTTGCTGGGCAGCAAGTAGGTATGCAAATTGATATGTTGTTTTTGCACCTTAATATGCAAATGATTACGAAATATTAGCGGCTTTATTTATTTTTTGTTTGTTTTTGTTTGGGGCTACACCAGGTGACACTCAGGGGTTACTCCTTGCTCCTGGCTTGAAGGAGCATATGGGATGCTGGGGGATCAAACCATGGTCTGTCCTAGGTTAGTGTGTGCAAAACAATTGCCCTACCACTTGCACCACTGCTCTGGCTCCAGCTTTATTATCTTTAAATTTTTAGTCAAATTGTACATAAATGTGAAATTACTAACTTTTATTCTTTTACATTTTACTTCTCCCCTTTATTTCAAAATCTACTGCTGCAATGTAGGCCATATTTATTTTTTTCATATCAAATTTCCAGTTTTATTATTTGAGGGTTTTCGTCCACATCTAGTTGTGTTCAGGGCTTACTCTGGGTTTTAGGCTTAGAGAATACTCCCAGCGTGATCAGAGAATAATATGTGGTTTAATGGATTGGATACAAATCCATCATATGAAAAACAGTGCCTTACATGTTGTAGTACCTGGCCCTTAAATTTCCAGTTTTAAATCTAAATGAAAACATGTGAAGCTCTTATAGAACATATTTCAAACACTTTATGACATTATGTACAGAATCAAGGCTCATGTGTTTCATCCACACTGACAGAATTCATTACCCTATGTATAGTAGGAAATATGCATAGACAGTTTCAGTCCTGAAATCTGCAGGAAACGTGGAAGTAATTTAGTAGGATCAAAGTGTGAGCTTTCAATTTAAAACAAATGGATTTTGTTATATTTTTTTCTACTTATCCTCATTGCAGCTAGTTAAGTAATTTACTTAACCTTACTCGTCCTCAGTTACTCTATCTGAAAATGAGATAATGGCAGCAATTAGCCTTGAAGTTTATTCTATTAAATCATTATAACCTTAGTACATGGCTCTGAGCCTGATTCTCAACAGTCCTTAGCAAGTGACACATACTCGTAACTTCAGAAAAGTCTTGAAAATCAAATTTTGGCTCCAATCTATAATCAAATGTTTTATAACCAAGTTATTGTAAGTATCCTCTTTCTTTTGAAAACTACAAATAAAAAAGAAAGAAATTAAACTATATTTTCAGTAAAACCAGGAGACAGAATATTCCAACTTGCTACATTACATGCTCCATCATAGGCAAAGCCACAGAGAAAATAGGTGATTGTATGTAAGGGGAAAGGATAGGGGTCCCAAGGGTAAGTGCTGGTCAATGTCAGAAATGCCCATCAAATAACAGCTTCCGAAAGGAGAGCATTCTACCCAAGAGGGGATAATAATGAGTATAATAAGAGGGAACACTTCCAGAGCACTGGAAGGGAAGAGAGAAACAAGGTTCAGAAGTGATCTGGCAGAAAACAGCTGACATGAAAGAAAATAGAACACATCAGAGGGAAAAAGTTTCTAAGAATGCATCTTGGATGCAGAGAGAGTTTTATAGGAACTATGAAAAAAGAGGTACGGGAGCTTTCCTAAGCCAGGATGACTGTTGAGCATCAACTGTCTGGATCCAGAAGTGACCATGTTTTGAGAATATAGTGTCAAAGAGGGAAGGGAGATGTACATTGTGAAATTTAGAGAGATATTATGACACCTTTTGTAGCCCCTGAAAAATGTCTTGCTAGTAATTATGAACCATATACTATTTAAATGAAAGTAATGGGAAAGAATGCTCCACTTAAATGTATGGATGTTCTAGACAAAAATTATCAATTACAAAAAATCATAGACATTTTCATCTGCAGATAAGAGGTTAATAGTACAGCAAATAGGGAGTCGTCTTGCACACGGCTAACCAAGATTCAATCCCCGGTATCCTTTATGGTTTCCTTTGTTTTTTTGGTTTTTTTTGTATGGTTTCCTGAGCCTGCCAGAAGTAATTCCTGAATTCAGCACCAGAAGAGTAACCCCCTAGGAATTGCCAATTGTGACCCAAAAAAAAACAAAAACAAAAACAAAATCAAACAAAAAAGAAACACTCATCTGCAAATAGCTTCCACAAAAGAGATAAAAATTGTAACATAACATTTAATTTTGACTTTAAAAATCTCTCAGAAAACTAAAAGAAGTAAATCCTTGAGCGACAATCTTAGATGGAATCATTTAATGAAATACTAATGGAAGAACCAAAAGAAAAGTTGACAAGAATCAGTTGCAAAGACTGGAACTCTTATCCATCTAAACAAAAAGACACTTATGCATTAATTTTCATTTCTCTTTTACCCAGAATGGTTTCTGCTTCAGACATTTTTCTTAAATTCAAAATAAGTATTTTCTTGTTCAGCTAGAATACTAGAAATGGCCAAATGCTAATTAAAGTCAAAGGTTTGCTTATTTAAAATGTTACTGAAAATAAATTTTTTTCTGTTGAAAAGCTTCACCCTGTTCCTACTGTATATAAGTTGGAAAAAGTTCTGGGCAAAGAGGGAGGAAAATTAAGCAATGAATGAAAACTGATGGGCTGGTTTCTTCCTCTGGGTAGCCCTCCACCTTAATTCTGAAAGATTAAATTCTTTCCTTTCCTATATGCAGTGGCAATTACTTTTTTAGTAAAAAAATTGAGAACATGAAGAAATTAAATTTGAATTAAGCTATATTGTTAAATAAAACAATAATTTAAATGAACGCTAAATTACAGGAAGTACATAGAAGAAAAGCCATCACAGAAACCACAACAAGGAAGAGAGGGGAAGTAAATTAAAAACAGGCTTCATGAAAATGGAAGGAAGAAACGAATGAATGAACAAATGAAGGGAGGTAGGGAAGATGAAATAAAAGGAAAGAAGAAAGAAAGAAAGAAAGAAAGAAAGAAAGAAGAAAGAAAGAAAGAAAGAAAGAAAGAAGAAAGAAAGAAAGAAAGAAAGAAAGAAAGAAAGAAAGAAAGAAAGAAAGAAAGAAAGAAAGAAAGAAAGAAAGAAAGAAAGAAAGAAAGAAAGAAAGAAAGAAAAAAGCCACTCCAAATATATAGCATTGGAAATGGTGAAGTAGAAGGTGAATTTCTAACACATTTGGATAGTCTACTCTAGACAGGAAATATGGTATGAAATAATACTAGCACAACAGTAGCAATGTGATTGACTAGCATCTGATTTTTCTACCTGCTTTTCAGCAAAAAGTGCCTATTGCAAACAGCTCTCTTCAATGGAATATGAGCTGCCTCTTACTAGGGAATATTTGCTTTTCCAGTAAAGTTATCATTTTCCTCTTGTTCAATCTTTCTTTCTATCAGATGGTGTCTCATGTTTTTGAGGCAAGCAATATGATAAAGAAGTCAACATGTTCGAGGAGACTGGAGCACAAAAGGAAGACTTGATCCCCCCCCTGTAATTTGAAAGTGCCTTGAAGAAGATTCTGTCCTTTTGGTCCAGTCTCTTTTGAAAACAGTATAGATATTTCCCCCAAAATTAAAAATTGAGTTTTCATGTTATCTAGCAATACCACTCCTAGGAATATATTCTAGGATCCCAAAACCACAATGCAGAAAAACCCTCTATGTTCATTAAAGTACTGTTGACAATAACAAGAATATGAAAACGACCCAAGTGCCCAAGATCAAATAAGTGGGTAAAGAAACATGATGCATCTATACAATGGAATAGTATGCAGCTGTTAGGAAAAATGAAGTCGTGACATTTACTTACACATGGATTGATATAGAAAGTATAATGCTGAGAGGGAGTGCAGGTAGGTCATTTAAGGGGCCACTATGCCAATGGTTGTTGAAAATGATCAAACTGGGCAATAATTGGGTGATAAAAAGCAAAAAAATTTTATTTATATTCATATCTCTTCAGTAGCAATATTGCAAATCAATGCATCCAAAAGGAAAAAAGGAAGAGAGAGAAGAATAACTTCCAGAGAGATAGGCAGAGGAGAGTACAAGGGAGAGGGCTACAGGAAAAATAGGGACTTGTGTAGTAGGAAATGTGCACTGATGAAGAGTGTTGAACACTATAAGACTAAATTTCAATGATGAAAAACTTTGTAAATGAAAAAAACTATTATGAACCACCTTGCAAGTCACAGTGTTTACATAAATTAATTTAAAAGAATTGCAAAAAATGTGTGAATACAAGAACCCTTAAAGAAGACTGGCACTCATTAATTTATAACATTAATGTTAGTTCATTCCATCATTATACATACAACTGGCAATAACAGTTTTATTTTTCTGCTTTGTTCTTTTATAATGAGCTCTTAACACTACATAGGTGTTGCCACACCCCGGATTTATGTGCAACTACCTGCAAGACCCTCCCACTCCTGGGGGAGTCTTGGAAAAGTGAGATAAGGCCTTTGACTGGAAGGGCAGGGGAATTTGCCTGAATGCAGGAGGAAGCAAGAGAAGGAGATGGCTGAGGAATAAGGTACAATGCAGGGCTGAATAAGGATCTAGCACGAACGGTAATGATAGACCACATATGTAGTGGCTAGGGCATTAATAAAGCTGCTATTTCCTGAAACCTGTCTGTGGATGATTTACTAGTCTTTACCTGAATTTGATGATCTGGCAGTTGGAGGAGTTGGAGCCATGTGGCCTGGAATTGCAGAGAAAGGTCCCTCCCTCCCTCCATCCATCCATCCATCCATCCATCACCATCCAAGCCTGTCCTAAGGGCTGTAATACTACATCTGGAGTATTGAACGTGGATGTGAACCCTGGACCCAAGAAGACAGCAACCATGGTGAGATTCCTCTTCTTGTGTGGGATTTTGGCTCTTTTCAGATGCAGTGAGACCAAAGCAGCAGGCCACCACGTGGAGCCATTTTCAAAGATGGCTGACACCCCTTTTGGGGGCAGAAGGGCCAGTAAAACAAGGGTGGTGAAAATATGTAACACCCCATCCAAGGCGAAGAACTGAAACTGTTACAAAAAAATTCTTTTTCCAAAGACCTCGGCCTCCTAAGAGACTGATGGAGGGCCTTGATTGGAAATGGACCAGGAAGAAAAAGTCTATCTAAATGAACTTATTACCTTCAGCTTGAACATGGATTTTGACTTTGAAAATTTCAAACTGGACTCTAAGTTTAAATTACTTTAAAACTCTTAACATCCAGACGCACCCTGCGAAGAAGCTGTGGACAAGTTGTGACAGCTGCGGCAGCAGAGCCAGCTTCCAAAGTGTTGCCTGTAGAAAAAGGCAGCTGAGATCAGCAGAGAATGCCTCTCTTGTGGCAGATAAGAGGTGGAGAAACTTGCAGTGGCAAAAAGCAGCACAGACACTGCTCCATCCTTTTTAATGCAGCCACTTCGGCCCAGCCTCTGCAGTGCAGCGGGGAAAAAAAGCTGTAAATAGCTTGCAAGCAGCCATAGGTGGCAGGCCCACATGACCCAGCTGCGGGGTTGAAACGCCTTGGAATTCCACACTATGTTGTGAGAGGGGCCTGGGAAAAGCCCAGTGTCTGGACTAATGGTTTTAGGTAAAAGAATATGAAAAGGACTCAGATTTTACACATAGTCTGCACAGTTGGTGCTGGTTATAGGATATTAGGTAGTGGTGTAAAAACTTTAAAAGAAGGGAGAATAACAGCATAACCCAACTGAAAAATCTAATTTCTAACCACCTATATCTAACTTTGCTTCAAGTGTATCTCTTGATTAAGTCATTTTCTTGCCAATTTAAATGTATTTGATTGTTTTCCATAGTTAATATTTTCAATTGCAAATTTTACTATGTATTTTAATATACTAGCCTGTTTTCGAAATGTATGTTCTGTATATATGCTTTTGTACCTGGTGTGTAGAAAAAGATGAATAGGAAAATATAAAAGTTTCAGAAAAATGGGTATATGGTTTTAGTAACATAAAGGTTTCAGGATAAAATACTTGATTTTAAATAGCATTTTAAGAGGTATAGGAACCAGGAAGTTCCAGAATAGTGCTTGGTAGAAAGCATTGAAAAAAATTTCTAAGTTACAGGAGTATAGTATATTTTGCAGAAATGTTATGTTTTTGAGAAAGGTTGATATGTTAATTTCTCACTGTATACTTGATTGATTTGAAAAGACAAAGAAAAGGGGCAGAATGTGACCACACCCCCATTTCCTCTGGTGTCATCTTACCTACAAGAAAGACTCTCCCATTCCTGGGAAGGTTATAAAAGGTTTGGCCTGAGGGACCTACGGGGATTTTGGCAGCATGGAGAGGTAGCTGGAGAAGAGATGGCTGAGAGACAAGTACAATGCAGGGATGAATAGATATACAGCATAAATGGTTATGTTAGGCCACACACATGTGTTGGCTAGGGCATGAATAAAGCTGCTATTTCCTGGAACCTGTCTGTGGATGATTTACTCGTCTCTACCTGAACTTGATGAGAAGCCAGTTGGAAGAGTTGGAGCCATGTGGCCTGGGATTACAGAGAAAGGTCCCTCCATCCATCACCATCCAAGCCCATCCTAAGGACTGTAATACTACATCTGGAGCCCTGAACATGGATGTGAACCCTGGACCCAAGAGAACAGCTATCATGGTGAGATTCCTCTTCTTGTGTGCGATTTTAGCTCTTTTCAGATGGAGTCAGCCCAAAGTGGTGGTCCATCACATGGAGCCAGGTTCAAAGATGGCCATAACTCCTCTGGGGACACAAGAGCCAATGAAAGAGAGAAGTGAAAGATTGTATCACCCCCATCCGAAGCTCAGAACTGAAACTTTGTAGCAAAAAATTCTGTTTCCAAAAACCTTGGCCTCCTCAAAGACTGATGAAAAGACTAGATTGGAAACAGAGGAGAAAAAAGACTGTATTAAAAGTGTACTGATTTACTGAAAATGACCTACAGCCTGAAAATGGATTTCGACTTTGGAAATTTCAAACTCTAAGCTTGAATTATGGACATTCGGACACGTCCTGTGAAGAAGCTGTGGCTGAGACACTGCAGCGGCTGAGGCAGTGGTACCTGCTTCAATAAAACCACCTGAAGGGAAGTAAAGGCAGCTGCGATCAGCAGAGAATGCCCTTCCTGTGACATATAAGCAGCAGAAAGCACTTAATTTGGCCAAAAGCGGCAAGCCTGTGCAGCTCCTACTGGGACTCGCCCTCCGGATCAGGATAGTGAAACAGCATGAGTGGGTCTGCGGGGCCTGGACCTATGGAAGTACACCACGTGGTGAGAGAGGCCTGGGAGAAGACGTCTTTGGACTATTGGTGTTGGTGATGGGATAATATTAAATAACGGTATAAAATTGTTTAGAAAGGGAGGTACAGTAAAGCACAACTGAAATGTTTAAAAAGTTTATAACCGCCTGCATCTAACTTTGTTTCAGGTGTATCTCTTGATTGAGTCATTTTCTTAATGATCTAAATGTGCTTTATTGTTTTCCATAGTTAATGGTTCCAATGGTATAATGTTTTACTGTGCATTTTGATGTATAATTGTTTTTAAAATGTATGTTCTGTATTTATGCTTTTGTGCTTATGTGAAGTAAAATGTTATTTGAACAAAAAAAAAGTTCCCAAAAATAGGTTAAAGGTATAGGAACAAAAAAGTTCCAGGATAGTGCTTGGTAGAAAGCATTAAGAAAATTTTAAGTTACAGGTGTATGGTATATTTTGCAGAAATATTATATTTTTGGATAAGGCTAATATGTTAATTTTCACTTTATTACATTGTTGCTGTGGAAATATTACCCGCTTTTGGATAAAGGCGAAAGCAAAAAAATGACAAAGAAAAGGGCAGATTGTTGCCACATCCCAGATTTACGTGAAACTACCTGCAAGACCCTCCCATTCCTGGAAGGGGTCTTGGGGAGCGGATTTATGTGTAAATTTACCTCCAAGGCCCTCCCGTTCCTGGGAGAGATCCTGTGAAGGTAGGATAAGGCCTTTGACCAGAAGGGCAGTGGGGGGTGGAGAGATAGCACAGCGGTAAGGCATTTGCCTTAGATGCAGAAGGATGGTGGTTTGAATCCCGGCATCCCATATGGTCCCATGAGCCTTCCAGGAGTGATTTCTGAGCATATAGCAAGGAGTAACCCCAGAGCACTGCCAGGTGTGACCCAGAAACAAAAGAAAAAGAGAAAAGGAAGGGCAGGGGGATTTGCCTGAATGCAGGAGGAAGCAAGAAAAGGAGGTGGCTAAGTAATAAGGTACAATTCAGGGTTAAATAAGAATCTATCATAAATGGTTATGATAGACCACAAATGTGGTGGCTAGGGCAGAATAAAACTGATATTTCCTGAAGACTGCTGTGAGTGGATTGCCTTCTTGCTGCCACCTGAACTTGATGACCCGCCTGTTGAAGGGTGATGCAGCCATGTGGCCTGGGTCAGCTGCATGCAAGGCAAATGACCTACCACTGTGCTACCACTGTGGCCCACGTCTTTGTTTTTTTATTTTTAACTTAATTTTATTGAAACAATTGTGTTCTACAGAGTCCTTCATAGTTGAATTTCAGTTTTATCTTGAGTCTGTGCCATTGTTACCAGTAGTGTCAACTTCCCTCCACCAATGAACCCAGAGTGCCTCTTATCCCACCACCCTTTGCTCCCTGAACTGTCAGGTCCATTTTTTTAGATTATTGAAGTTTAAGTCTGTTGATATTATTGTCATTGAGTTTGGCCTTGGGCATTTAGTTCTTTCCTTATTTTTCCCCACCAATGAGAGCACTTGGCTCCTGGCCCCCAGCCTTTCTTTTTTATTTATTAGTTTTATAGAAAAGATCAGAACTATGTAGTAAAACAAAGTAATCCATATCCTAAGGTTCTATGAAAAAGGAAGGAGCCCATATTTAAAAGATAAGAAATAAAAAAACAGAAACCCCCCAGTGGAGAATGGACTGGGTGAGTGCCCCTCACCCACGTGGGTGCCCGTCCCAGAGCCAGGGACCCCAAACCCCAGCGGAGAACGGACTAGGGGAGTGCCCCGCACCCACGTGGGTGCCCGTCCCAGAGCCAGGGACCCCAAAATCCAGTGGAGAACAGACTGGGTGAGTGCCCCGCACACACGTGGGCGCCCGTCCCAGAGACAGGGACCCCAAGCCCCAGCGGAGAATGGACTGGGGGAGTGCCCCACACCCACGTGGGCACCCGTCCCAGAGACAGGGACCCCAAGCCCGAGTGGAGAGCGGACTGGGTATGTCCCTCCCACCCGTGTGGGCGCCCAGCACTGTAGCGGCATGGCAATCCAAGCAAGCTGCCCCAGGAACCCCAAGCCCGAGTGGAAGGTAGGAGGGGGAGGAGAATCCTTCACCTGACCCACTCTGTGCCGCTGGGACAGGCTAGCACCAACAGACGGGATGAGATTGGGTCAGCCACCTGGACCCTTGGGTGACCTAGAGCAGTCCACCCCCCTGAGCCCTGGAATGGACCTGGGACTTCCCAAGGGCTGAGGGCAGAGCCAGCAGGGTTTGGCTGAGAGAATTCCTTCAACTGAGGCTTGGAGGGGGCGGAGCTCCACTGACTCCCAGAGAGAGGAGGGGGGATAGAGAGCTAAGTTCAACAGCACCAGCAACCATTGTGGCCAGGAGCGGAACTGCACCGCTGACAGAAATAAGGAGCAGAAAAGTGACAAGGCTGACCTCTAAGTAGCAAAGGGGAGGAGAAAGAGCTGGGTACAACAAGCTCACCCAACAGCCCCCTCTAGAACCACCTTCAGAAAAGGGACCCATCTTCATGCCACAGGGGACCAAAGCAGGCCGAATTTAGAAGGCACAGCACTCCAAAGCACACCATTAAATACAAAGAAATATGTGTAAATCAAGGAGAACTCTAATAGCTGGAGATACTGTGACAAAGCCTAGCAAGTTTCCATGTCCACCAAAACGCACAGATCCATGGGAAGAAGACCTAAAAGTGGCTTGAGGAAGGAAATGAAGAATTAATAAAAGAAATGAAAGAAACCCTAGCTACTAAGTATAAGAAATCCATGGATGAATGAATCAGCCAAATTAAAGAAGAAATGTTAAAGAACATGAGAGACTCCATACAAAAAGAAGTGAAGGAATTAAAGACAATGTAACAAGCCTTATGAGCAGAAACACAGAGTTGGAGAAGCACATTGAAGAACTCGAAGGAAAACTGCAAACAAAAAATGATCAAGAAACCAACAAAGAAATAAAAGGCAAAGCACTGGAAGGAAAAATCCAATATCTAATGAACAAGGACAAAAGAAACAATCTAAGAATTGTGGGTATACAAGAAGGGGAGGAAAAAGGGAAAGGGGAAGAACAGGTAGTCAGGGAGATAATAACAGATAAATTCCCCACCGTCTGGAAAGAAACTTCAGGGCAAATCCAGGAAGTCAAGATAATCCCTAATAAAACAGACCCTAATAAACCAACACCAAGACATATAATAATCCAAATGGCAAAAAAAAAGAGAGAGAGAAAGAGGAACTCCTTAAAGCAATAAGGGAGAAAAAAACATCAAGTACAAAGGAAAGGACATAAGAATCAAACCAGATCTCCCATTTGAAATAATTCAGCAAGAAGACAGTGGAATGACATATTTAAACGACTGAATGACAGAAATTTCCAACACAGGGTCCAATACCCAGCAAAACTATCATTCATATGGGAGGGCAGACTAAAAACATTCTCAAACATGAATGACCTTGAACTATTTGTGCAAACTAAGCCAATCCTAAATGATCTACTCAGAGACAAATTACACAATCCAAACCCCCGATTGTAACAACAACCACTCCACACAATACAACTGCACAACAGTCCTCTCTCTCAATAATTTCCCTAAATGTTAACGGACTAAATCTCCAATTAAAAGACACATAGTAGAGAACTGGATTAGGAAAAATAAACCGGACTTCTGCTGTCTGCAAGAAACACACCTACAACTACAGGATAAGCACTGGCTTAGAATAAAAGGATGGAAAGTAATTATACAGGCCAATGGAAAACAAAAAAGAGCAGGGACAGCCATTGTTGTATCAGACCAAATTGCATTCAATCTCAAGAAAGTGATCAAAGACAAAGAGGATCACTTCCTACTGATCAGGGGAACATTAGATCAAGAAGTAGTAACCCTGGTCAATATCTATGCACCTAATATAGAGCCAGCAAAATATGTGAGGCAACTGCTCGCAAACCTGGAGAAACACATGAAGGGAAATGTGATAATAGTAGGGGACCTCAATACTCTATTATCACCAATGGACAGATCCAACAAACAGAAAAATAGCAAAGCAATAAGGGCCCTAAATGAAAAATTAGAAGATCTAGGGCTAATAGACTTATATAGAGTCCTCCATCCCCAGAAAGCAGAATACACATTCTCCTCAAGCCCACATGAAACCTTCTCCAGAATAGACCATGTATTAGGATACAAAGCCAACTTATATAAGAACACAAATGTAAGGATCATTAGAAACACCCTATCATATCACTATGCAATAGAGGTCAAAATTAACTTCAAGAAGAAACAATGGAGAAAAACTAATACCTGGAGATTAAACAACATGATGCTCAACAACAGCTGGATCAAAGAACAACTCAAGGAAGAAATAAAAAGATTCCTTGAGAGAAATGATAATGAGGAGACAACTTGTAAAAATTTGTGGGACACAGCAAAAGCAGTAATTAGGGGGAAACTCATAGAAATACAGGCCTATGTCAAGAAACAGGAAAACAATAAAATCAACAGTTTAAACGATCACCTCAAGGAATTGGAACAACAGCAGCAGAGAAATCCAATCATGACCAGAAGGCAAGAAATAATAAAAACTAGAGCAGAAATAAACAACATAGAAACTAAGAAAACAATACAAAAATCAATGAGACCAGGAGTTGGTTTTTCGAAAAAAATAAACAAGATAGACAAACCGCTGGCAAAACTCACCAAAAAAAGAGGGAAAACACCCAAATCAGTAGGATCACAAATGAAAGGGGAGAGATTACAACAGAACCCCAAGAAATACAACATATCATGAGATCATACTATGAAAAACTATACTCAATTAGGCTAGAGAACCCAGCAGAAATCGACAGATTCCTAGAAAAATACCATCTTCCAAGACTGGAAAAGGAAGAACTAGAAAGTCTAAATAGACCAATCACCTCAGAGGAAATTGAAGATGTAATTAAGAAACTCCCTAAGAACAAAAGTCCAGGCCCAGATGAATTTACAGGTGAAATCTACCAAACATTTCGAGAAGATCTACTACCACTTTTCCATAGGCTCTTCCAAACCATAGAGAAAATAGGAATCCTCCCCAATTCCTTTTATGAGGCCAATATCACACTCATTCCCAAAGATGGCAAAGACACCACCAAAAAAGAAAACTACAGACCAATCTCACTAATGAACATAGATGCAAAGGTACTCAACAAAATCTTAGCAATCCGAATCCAGCACTTCATCAAAAAGATCATACATCATGACCAAGTGGGATTTATACCAGGAATGCAAGGGTGGTTCAACATATGCAAATCAATCAACATTATATATCACATCAACAACAAGAAAGACAAAAACCACATGATCATATCAATCGATGCAGAGAAGGCGTTTGACAAAATCCAACACCCTTTCATGTTAAAGACACTCAGCAAAATAGTGTCAGAAGGAACCTTCTTCAAGATAGTTACAGCTATCTATGAAAAACCAACAGCCAACATTATACTTAATGGTGAGAAACTAGAAGCATTCCCACTAAGATCAGGAACTAGGCAAGGCTGTCCACTCTCTCCTCTCTTATTCAATATAACCTTAGAAGTCGTAGCAATAGCAATCTGACAAGAGAAGAGAATCAAAGGAATCCAAATTGGGAAAGAGGAACACAAACTATTTCTATTTGCAGATGATATGATGATATACATCGAAAATCCTAAGGAGTCCACATTAAAAATCCTAGAAACAACCAATACAGCAAAGTGGCTGGATACAAAGTCAATGCACAAAAGACAGTAGCGTTTCTATATACAAAGAACGAAGTCGAGGAGAGAGATTAAAATTACAATTCCATTTAAAATAGTATCAAAAAATATCAGGTACCTAAGAATCAACCTTACAAGGGAAGTGAAAGAACTATACCAGGAAAACTTCAAAACGCTTCAGAAAGAAATGGAAGACGACCTAAAAATTGGAAGAACATTCCATGCTCATGGATAGGTAGAATTAACATAGTCAAAATGACTATCCTACCCAAACTACTATATAGATTTAATGCAATCCCCATCCAAATTCAGACACCATTCTTTAAAGAAATAGAATAATCAATCACAAAATTCATCTGGAACCACAAAAAACCCAGGATAGCCAAACACATACTGAAAAACAAGAAGCTGGGTAGCATCTCCTTATCTAACTTGAAACTATACTATAAAGCCATAGTAATCAAAACAGCATGATACTGGAACAGAGACAGGACCTCAGACTAGTGGGTCAGAACAGAATTCCCAGACATAAACCCCAAGATATACAGCCAACAAATATTTGATAAAATAGGCAGGAACTTGAAATGGAACAAATAAGCCTATTCAACGAATTGTGTTGGTACAATTGGAAAACCACATGTACAAAAGTGAAGATCGACCCATACATCACTCCTTATACAAAAGTCAACTCAAAATAGATCAAAGACCTTTAAAGCAGACCCGAATCTATAAAGTTTATTGAGAACAAAATAGGTAGAACACTCTAAGACCTATATATCAAAAAGGTCTTCGAGAATGGAGCACCAATGGCAAGAACTTTAGCATCAAACATAAACAAAAGGGACTACATCAAACTAAAAATCTTCTGCATGGCGAAAGAAACCTTACTTAATGCAAGAAGACAGTTAACAGTTTGGGAAAAAATCTTTTCACTAGACATATCAGATAAAGGGCTGATATATAGAACATACAAAGCACTCAGAAAGATGAGCCCCCCAAAACCAAATAAAGCCATAAAAATGGGGAGAGAACATGAAAAGATACTTCTCTGAGGAAGACAGAGGGATGGCCAACAAACACATGAAAACATGCTCACCTTCACTCATCATCAGAGACATCCAAATCAAGACAACAATGAGATACAAACTTACACCAGT
Organism: Suncus etruscus; assembly: GCF_024139225.1. Lineage (NCBI taxonomy): Eukaryota > Metazoa > Chordata > Mammalia > Eulipotyphla > Soricidae > Suncus > Suncus etruscus. The sequence goes on from NC_064868.1 coordinate 35,306,182, forward strand.
AAGGATGGCTCACATCAAAAATAATGGGAACAATCTCTGTTGTCGGGGATGCGATATAAAAGGAACTCACATCCACTGCTGGTGGGAATGCCCCCTAGTCCAACACCTATGGAGAACAGTCTGGAGAGTGCTCAAAGAACTCAGAATTGAGCTGCCATTTGACCCAGCAATTGCTCTCCTAGGTATATACCCCCAACTTGGAAGGACATTCATTCCAAAATACATGTGCACCTCACTATTTATAGCAGCACTCAGTATAATAGCCAAGTCTTGGAACCAACCTCGATGTCCAACAACAGATGAATGGATCATTAAAATGTGGTATCTATGCACAATGGAATATTACATGGCAGGCAGAAATGATACAATCACAGACTTTGCAGCAACAGATCTAGAACATGTTATGTTAAACGAAGTAAGTCAGAAGACAAAAGATTAACACAGAATGGTAGCACTATTCTGAAGCACCTAGAACATACATCTTATGCACAAATAACACTCAACAATCAAATAATAGGGTTTAACAGGGTAGAAACGCTAAACACTGTAAAATCAACATATACTCAAGTGCAGTGCCCAAAATACATGAAAAAAGGAACAACACAAACTCTTGACCGCATTATACCACAAAGAAAACAGCAACACAAGAAACAGCAGCATAGAGAGAACAGGTATGTAATCAGCCTTCTGTGACAAACGCCCACAATAATCCCTTGGAGATCGTATACAGGATCACAGGTAAAATATACCACGGGAAATCACTGACTCCAATGGAATCATCCCATAACATCATGTTTTAATGACTTATCTACTATATTTAAAATAACCTCTCAGCTTTTCTGCCCACAGGCATCCTTGGATACAAAGGGTGGACAAACTAAGATGGCAGCTCGGGATACCACCCGAGATACCATACCTAGCTGGCACCACAAGATGGTCCCGAGAAAACTCTTTAACATACACTTTATTTCAAGGTTATACCTTCTTTTAGGAATCAAAGCACGTGGCCAGTCAGACCACCGAAGCAGTAACCGTGACATACAGACTTAAACTACAGACTCTACTCATCGAACACATTCAAGCAAACTAACATTCCCTTGCTATTCTCTCCTCTCTTCTCACTTTCCCCGTTTGGAAATCCAACTACCCCCTCATCCCTCATTCCCATCCAGACTTCCCACTGTATTAACACTCTTCACCCTCAGTTCTTAATCTATTAGGCATCAAGATTGACCTCCTACCCCAATGAACCAGTACCCAGTACCCAAACGAAGAGACACCCAGTAAAACCCTCACTTAGATCCCATCCGTCCAGCCTTGAACCCTGGATCCCAGTCACAGAAATGGCACAGTTCTTCACAACAGCTGCAGGAAACAAACCCCATCCTGGACAACCTTATTACTGCTGGAACACCAATGAGTGCCAGCTCTAATACGATATCCTGACAACGAGGTAAATGGGAACAACTTGACCTAAGAGCAGGTTATCCTGCCTTACCAGCCACCGATAAGACAAAATCAGAAGACTTGTCACCCGCTGGTAGGTCCAAAAACCAAGATCGCGATTTACAGATGACTGGCTGCTAGAACCATGACCAGACTGTATATATCTTGGGATCAATAAAAAAGCCTCATCTAGGGTTTGAGCTACGACCTGCACAACAACCATGATCCCCAGTTCCAAAGGTCTGGCAGAGACAACTGTAATAGAATGGGGCTTCTGGAAACAGAAGGAAAGGTGTTATCCTAGGTGCCATCCCAGGTTTAGTGCTAAGACCAAGACCACCAACCACAGAAGATGGATTAAAATGACACTGAGGGAACAGAACTTCTACATCCACAATGACTGACTTCATCATAAGTCCTACCCCTGTAACTGTGCAGATACTGAGATCTCTAGATACAGAGGACAGACTTTATCACCCAGGACGGAGCAGAAGTCTCCCAAACACCACAAATGCACCACCGGGAGAGTAAAGGATCATGAACAGAGTCTATAGTTGATCCCATGACAATATACTCCAAGGGCAGAGAAACCCCATATCTCTTAGGCCATGTGAATCCCTTTTCGAATGACCCCAATATTTACTGTGCAGGAGGGAAAAAAAACAGAAAACATTGTTTATTTTTCATATATTACTTTTTATCTTCATGTACTACTATTATTATTTTTATTTACCTATCTATTTTTGGTTGATTTCTTTGTTTTGGTGTGGTTATTGAAGTTGTTGCCCCCACTTATACTTATCTTTCTTTCTCTTTTTTTTCAGGTTTTTGGGTAGCACCCGGAAGTGCTCAGGAGTTATGCCTGGCTCCAGGCTCAGAAATTGCTCCTGGCAGGCACGAGGACCATATAGGGCGCCGAGATTCGAGCCAATGACATCCTGCATGAAAGGCCAATGCCTTGCCTCCATGCTATCTCTCCGGCCCCTTCTTTTTCCTCTTTATATGCTCTGCCATGTTGCTTATCTTAAGACCATGGCGTTTTTTGTTTGTTTGTTTGTTTGTTTTGTTTTGTTTTTGTGGTGCTTAGCGTTATTGTTGGAATCCTTAATAGATATTTGACACTTCTTTTCATAGTGGTGGAGTGTTTCACCTTCTTTTTCTCCTTTGTCTCTCAAACCGATGACAGAACCTCTAGAAGAATTCTGCTTATTTTCGGTGTATTAGACTTTTACCCCAGTTTATTACTTTTCTCCTCTTCAAACAATACCACATAACTTGAACTACCTACTTCTGCCTCCCAATTAGAGGGGAAAATAAGGGAGGCATCAGGACCAAACAGGTGTAAGACTAGGAAGTAATAGGATAGGTACAGAGGGGACCACATATTCTAGCAGCCCTGGGGGTGAGGAAAGAGGATATGGGAGGTAGGTCAAAAACGGAGGAGTAGGGAAGACAAACCGGTGATGGGAATCCCCCCTGATTTTATGTAAATATGTACCTAAAATATTATTGTCAACAATATGTAAGCCACTATGATCAAAATAAAAATTATGTTAATAGAAAAAAAGAAATAAAATATATATATAAACATACATGCTATATGCATTTATAATATATATGCATATATATACACTTAGCCACTTTCATTTTATCCTGCAAAGCCATGATATAATTGTTGAGTTTTAGCCTGGTTGATCTATCAATAGGTGACAGTGACAGAGTGCTGTTAAGGTCTCCCACTACTACTGTGTTCTATTGATGTGTTTCTTCAAATTTCTTAGCAACTGTTTTAAATATTTTGCTGGCACCTCATTGTTTGCACATACGTTTTAGGAAAGTGATTTTTCCCTCAGATTTCAATATAGCTTCATTATTTGGAATAACCCTCTCTGTGTCTTTCTCTATGACTATTTAAATGTGTTTCTTGCTGGCAGCAGAAGGTTCCATTCAATGTCCTGATCCAATTTTCCACTCTTTGTCTCTTAATTGGTGCATTTGGTCCACTGATATTGACAGAGTTTATTGTCATGGAATCTTGTGCCATCTTTTTGTAGAAGTTTGGTGTTTTGTGGGGTTTGTATTTCTTTAAAGTTACCCCTTAAGTTCTTTTAAAGTGGGTTTTGATTTCCCAAGCTATTGTTTATCCATGCAGCTGCATATCACTCTAACAAATCCTAATGAGCATCTTGCTGGGTAAATAGTCTTGGTCAGATATTCTTTCCTTTCGTTCTCATGGTTATTATATGATGGTGGTTGTTTTTAGTAGCTGAGTGCCTTTTTCTTTCTTTTTCTTTCTTTTTTTGTAGATGCTGATATTTTTGTCTTTGTTTTCATTTTGGGTTTTTTCTTCTACCCTTTCTTCTTTTAAAATGATATTTATAAACTCTAGATGGAATCCTTCCAGTTGCTTTTGTTATTGTTGTTTTTTGTTTTTGTTTCTTAATTTTTTTTCCAACAGAACCACATAACACGAATCATTTTGTTTTGCCTCATGAATTGAAGGGGGAAAATGGAGGGTACTAAAACCAAACTGTCGTATAAACAGAGTAGAAATAAAAAATGATCAGACCCAAACACCAATCCCAAAGTCAATTTCAACAGAATCGATACCCAATCTACAACAAGCTATACACAGAAAGGAGCAGTTAACACTAGTAGATGGCGGGGGGGGGCAGGAGAGGGAGATATGAGATGCATGCTGGAAATAGGGGTGGAGGGGGGACAACACTGGTGGTGGGAATGGCCCTGGTTCATTGTTACCATGAGCCTTAAATATTACTGTTACTATGAAAGATTTGTCATTCATTTGGTCACAATAAAAATTATTAAAAAAAGAAATAAAAAACAAATGAAAAAGAAAAGAAATAAAGGGTATGTGTATAGCAGTTTGTATTTTTTGCATAGGCACAGAAAAAGATGGGAAAATAGAAAGGAAAAACTTTTGGCCTAGAAACAGGGAGGACCTACCCATGAAGCACACTGCCATAAAGGCTCTGGGAATTCTACAGGTTCTGGGCATACTAAGTAGTCTAAATCCCAAAGTCTTACTTTGTGGTCCCAGTAAAAGTTTTTCTTAATCATGGTTGATGCAGTCAGATTTCTGTAGTTAGAGATAATGTTTTTTGTACAGTTTTTATGTCATAGTCAGGGTAACACGAAGCATCTTCTAATTTTATCTCACAGTTAGGTGGAAATTCAGGGAACTCTACCTGAAAGCAATATGCTGCTGTCTCCAATTCATCAGGGTGTCATATGAACCAACTCTGGAGCAAGATTGGTGTCAGGGCAGCATTAGGGTCTTCCCTGGCAGAAGTTTGATTCATGGTGCTGGTGCAGAAAACAGTGCTGGTTCCATAGATGTGATCCACAGTTCATGGGTGAATTGCAATGCCCAATCTTCTGAAGGATAAGCTAAGTTGCTATGATGAATGCTCAGTGTATAAAGCCTCAAGGCAATATAAAATATATGTGTTCCTATCCCTATTAGATAAAATATTGTATGATTTTAGTTTGCTTTCAGAAAAGGAACCTGGATGCTCAAGAACATCTAGACAATACCTCATGGTGTAGGATCCTCTTACAGTGCTCATTACTATATCCTGGTATGGTAGTTTTCAAGACTTAAAAAGTATGATTACTTTTAAAAATGACCTATACACAATATAACTCAGGAAGTCTTTCTTCAGTAAGGTTTACCCTCACCAATGATGCTTTTTCTAGAAAATAAAAAACCTTTTATTTTTTATTTGCCAGCTTTATATTTTTAAGCATTTTGACCTATTTTAATTGAGTCAGATTTTCAACTGTACCCTATGGATTGATCCCCAATTTCTGTCTATTTGTGTATGTGAGTGTTTGTGTAGGTCACCTCAATGTCTGTCTAATGTCTGTCTGTAACATACACAATGTCAGTCTATGAGTTGTATATTTTTCTTCCTCTTGTTATAAATAACACCCCTGCTTAGCACTTTACAACTCCTTTATTAGTCCTTCTTTCTCACCCAATGTAACCCTTTTACCCATATTTCTTAACATGTTAGGAACCAGAATGTTCCCCTTGCCATACCAGCTGCCAACCAGCTCCCAAAGCAAAAAAGACAGATTCCTCGCCCCAAGCCCTCCATGCCTCAGCCTGAGAGGAAGCTGCCACCTCTATTGCTGCTGATTTGCTTTTGGAAGCCTCTATTTTTTCCACCTCCCTTGTTTGTGGATTATTGCTGGCTACCAGAATTGGGTTTTGAGAAACCCCCCTCTAAAGGACTATGTGGCTTTGCAAAACATTTTTCAGTCTTCACAAGACCATGTTGCAGGCTGAAGATTTTTTCCCCCTCCTGACTATTTCAAAAGATTAAAGGAGTATTTTGTTTCCTTCATATATTTCTTTAGATGTATTTCTTTAATAGGTATACTTTTTATTGTACACAAGGAACTCCTTATGTAGAGACAGTTTTTCCATTCCTTTTTGGTTCAGTTTAGTAAAAAATTCTAGTAGAAAAGTTTCTCTTGGGTTCTGAGTTCATGTTATAACCATGTAATCGGGATTCTTTAGCTTGTTATTTTTATCCCCTTATGCACCAGTAATATCATGTGGTATTGTTCCTTTTTCAAAGGCACATTATAAAGGGGGAAATATTACATGTGGAAAAAAGTTATGTTTTTTATATCTGCCAAATGAGTGTTATTCTGTCTATTCCTCTCGCTCTGACTTCACTGCACTTAGCATGTACATCTATGTGTCAGTATATTTCATGATTTCCTTTTACTAATAGCTCTGTAGTATTCTACTGTATAAATGAACGATAGCTTTTTCATTCACTTGTCTGTTTTTGGACACCTGATCATTTCCATATTTGGACTATTATTAATAGTGCTGAAATGTTCATAGGAGTGCATATTCCTTTTCTGCATTGTGTTTTGGTCCACATTTGGGTATGTTCCCCAGAGTGGAAATACTTGGTAATTTGGAAGCTCAATTCTTAGTTTTATCAGAAATAGTTTTACTGTTTTACAAAAAAGACTGCACCATTTGGCATTATCACCAGCAATGAGTTAGAGTCTCCTTTTCCTTACATTCATGCAACACTGAATGATTTTGTTCTTTGTGATGGGTGTTAGTATCTTTGTTGTAAAGTGACATCTCATCGTTTTGATATGCCTTTCCTTGATGGTTAGTGACATAGAACATTTTTCATGTACTGTTTGGCCATTTGGATTTCTTCTTTGAAAAAGTTTCTTTTCATCCCTTCTCCCCATTCTTGATGGTGTTGGATTTTTTTGCTTGTAAACTTCTACTAATGCTTCTTATCTCAGCCATTAGCCCTCTATTAGATGTGTGGTAATTATATAATTTTTTATCTCAACTATTACTCTTAAATCTGTGATTAGGGGTCACTCTAAACAGCTTTCAGAAGACCATGTGTGGTGTGAAGGGATCGAACCTCAGTTGATCACAGCAAGACAAATACCCTAATTGTAGTAGTCTCTCTTTATTCCTTTTCTCCATTTTCTTTTCTTTTCTTTTTTGTTTTTTTCAGGCCACACCCGTTTGATGCTCAGGGGTTACTCCTTGCTAAGTGCTCAGAAATTGCCCCTAGCTTGAGGGGGACCATATGGGATGCCAGGGGATCGAACTGCGGTCCTTTCTTGGGTTGCAAGGCAGACACCTTACCTCTAGCGCCACCTCACCGGCCCCAGTGAAAATTTTTTGATCTTTTCTCCATTTTCTTGAGCACCTTTTCTGTATAGGCTTTCTCGCCCCCCTCTCTCGCTCTCTAAGATTGGACAAGAAATCTTCAATTGAAATAAGATTGCAAGAGCTGAAATAGGCATTTCAATTTAAAAGCATACTTTAAAATGGATTTTTTATTAGTGCTCTTGTGCCCAAAGACAATTAGGAAGGGAATGGCAAGATTAAGGAGGCCACATTAAAATATCCATTTATTGGAGGGAAACATTTTCCTTCATGGGTCCCATTAAAGTGAAGTGATTATTCCTGTAAATAACACTCCACATGTCTACAATCACCAGAATCAGATCCCTAATTTTGACTAATTCCCAGAAATATTACTGCAGAGATTATATTGTTAGAATTACATTTCTATTTCATATGAAGGAGGCAGTGAGTTTTCAAACCTAAGTTAATCTTAGTTCTAAATTTCTTTTTGTAAAGCCAGTATGTTACTTAAGTGTGCAGAGCTTCTTTGAGAATAAATCCGCTTTTATTTTATTTATTTATTAATTTATTAATTTATTTATTTAGTTATCTTTAGATAACTAATTTATTCAAGGGGGATTGGGCCACCGGGCAGCTCTCAGAAATTATTTCTGGTTCTGAGTTCAGATATTGCTCCTGGCAGACTTGGGGGACCATATGAGACACCAAAGATCAAACCTGAGTCAGCAATGTGCAAGGAAAACGCCCTACCACTGTGCTATCACTCTGGCCCTAAATCCAGTTTTAAATTACTCTCTAAACTAGTAGTCCTCTGTGATTGTGTATATACCACATGTTTATTTTTGTTGGATGAGTCATGACATAGACCTTTTTGCAGTAGGGCTTTTTCAGACCAAAAAAATCCCTTTACTCTTCTTGCCTGCCAATGATAGTGCATTAAGAATGGTTTTATTGTCTTATGAAACATGATGAATATATACTATTTAATATGTCTTTGCATTCTCAATGCCTATTAGGAAAGTGTAATGCTGATTACAAGGAAGGGTGAGAGAGTTTTTAAATACGGGGTAGCAAGCTCAATGGTCTTTATTTTGAGGCACACATTTATGTGACTGTATCTGAAGGAATAGAAAGCCACCTTTCAATTTCAATAGCAGAATAGCTGCAAACACGTATTATTGAAGCAATCCCATTTGTAATATGTGCTTTAAGAACTTTGGACAAAAAGCTTGAAACCTTAGAAAGCACTGACCCCAAACACTGTTACTCTAGTTAAAGCACAAGAGAGCAAGAAATCAATAGATATTACTTTAAAAATGAATTATCTTTCATTTTTATTTTAAGCAATGGCAGAAACAATTTTAGTACAGCAGTGACATGCACATTATTGCCCCTTGTGCATTTATGTCTAATTCCCCACTTAAGCAATTTAAGTTTTCCACAGAGGCTATACTTTTCCATATCCCTTTTCAGGACAGGAGTTTATAGGCTGCTTTATTCATCTGTGCCATTGTACTGGATAGTCTCTGTTTATCCCTATAGACACAGTCTCTTCCATTCTCTACTACTACAATCTGTGTTCTGAGAAGCTGACCTCTGAGGGCTGTGTAAATTGGGCCTCATTGCTCTTTGCAAAGATAAACACCAATAACAACTTAGGTTGTCTATTTCCTTGCCCCAGCCACTCCTCCCTTTTTGTCTACTGTCTGCTAGGTCAAAAACTGCTTTCTCCTCCAAGAACTCCATTTCTCTTGTGGGAGTGTACCTCACCTACATTAATAAGCCAAATTGGGGTTCTTCTGACTTATCACCCTTTCTTTAGTCCAAATTGCTATTTCTGCTCTTTGTTTATTTGCTATCTTCACCATCTTTCTTGGGTTTCTCTATGTATTCTAATGTTTTTGCTTCATTAAATATCTTCAATTAACCTCCTCTATTTGTATATGTTATTTACTTCTTGCCAGCTAACTAGTAACTTCTACAAGGCACACTATTTAGCTCATATTTAGGTCTTAATAAATGCTTAAGTCTGTTATTATTTTTATATCATTGACATGATTATTACATTTAAATTAGCTATTGTTTCAGTTAAATTAAGACATTTTCATTCCATTATTTTCATCACTGGTGGTTTTCGAGTTTTCCTATACAAAAAAACCCCTCAATTTAAACATCAAAGATTTCAGACACTAATATATAGTTCTATTTCTGAAATTTAAAAATAAAATTCAAACCCTATCTCACACCATACACAAACATTATTCTAAAATTCTTTTTTTGTTTGTTTTTTGGGCCAAACCCGGCATTGCTCAGGGGTTATTCCTGGCTGTCTGCTCAGAAATAGCTCCTGGCAGGGGACCATATGGGACACCGGGATTCGAACCAACCACCTTTGGTCCTGGATCGGCTGCTTGCAAGGCAAACACCGCTGTGCTATCTCTCCGGGCCCTATTCTAAAATTCTTGATGTTAGACTCCCCAGTCCAGAAAATACATTGAGGAAACATAAGCAAAATTCTCCATGATACCAATTTCAGATGTGTTGTTTATGATTAAACTTCATTGGCACCAAAAATTAAAAATAAACTAATGAGATCACATTAAACTAGACAGATTTTGCACAATGGCCAAAATTAAATGATGATAGATTGAAGGGGAGTGAATACTTTCATAGCACTTATCTGATAAAGGACCTATACCAGAGATATAGAAGGAATTCAACAGCAACAATAACAAAATCTATAAAATATGAGGAGAGAAGCAGAACAGACATTTATTCAAAGAAGATATACCTGGTTGACAGGAATTTGGAAAAGTGTTTATAATAATTGAGTATCAGAGAAATGCAAATAAGAATGATAATGGAATATTACCTCACTCAAGTAAAATTAGATTAATAAAAAATGTATCCCAAAACAGCTAGTTCTAGCAGGGATGTAGCAAAAAGGGAGAACTCAATTGTTGTTGTTGGGGTTGCTGATGGGAATAGCCTCTGAAAAATATTTTGGAGACTTCTCAACATTTTAAAATAGCTCAAACCATATGTTCCAGTGTCTACTCCTTAGTATTTATACCAACAATACAAAAATCAATAATTTGAAAGGATATATGCAGATATGTTCATGGCAATATTGTTTACAGTAGTAAAGATCTGGAAATCACCACAGTGACCAAAGATAGATGAGTGGATAATGGAATTGTGGAATATATGCACAATGCTTTCACTCTTGACTGTAAAATAACATGCTTTTTGTTACAACTTCATTGTATGCAACTAAACGGTATGATGTTACATGAGTGATAGAGATGAAGGGAAGTTCTAGGTAATTTGACTCATAATGTTATACAAAGAAATAATAGAAGGGATTTGGCAGTGTCCACTGAAAACAAACCCTTACTCTTTAATAAGAAAACTGAGCATACTGAGTTAGTGGAGGAAATTGGAAAGAAGGGGAAGACTAGAAGGATGTACAGAGACTGGTGGGAATTGTTTTGACTCTGGTGGTTGTGAGGTAACTTTTGTAAGACAAAAGCACAAACAGGGAAATTATTTTAAACCATATTATATCTATAGTAATAAAATGAAGAAATATTAGAACCCAAAAGTCTTAAATTCTCATTGAGATAAATTCTAATAAATGGCAGCATTTGTTCTCTGTAAGCAGGATTTAACAAAAGAACTTTTAATAAGAATATATGCCCTGGGGCTTGAGAGATATTACACGTGCTTTTGAGCATGTCTTTTACACAGATGATTCTGGTTTCATCCCCACCACTGCAAATAGGTCCCTCAACACCAGGATCATTGCCGGGCATGAAGTGAGAAGTAAGCCCTGAGTACCTCCAGATGTGACTCAAACTGTCCTGTCCCCAAATAATATGTGCCCAGTTTGTCAAAGTTTTAAATTATTTGTACTATCATTTATATTAGTGACTTCATTACTATTTTTATTTAGTTAGTTTTGGTTTTAGGGCCACACATAACTCCTAAGGGGACCGTATGGGTTGCTAGAAATTGAACCCAGGTTGAGTTCATGCACCAGGAACTAAGCTCCATTGGGAGATATACTTGTGCCAGTGTTAATATGATAACAAGGACAGCGATGAAATGACATCTTGACCTAAGACCAGGAAGTCCTATCACATCACCTAACACTAAGTGGAAACCAGAATATATATCGTCCTTTGAACTATGAAAAATAAGAGCACTAACTACAGAAAACTAACTTTGACAACTATGACTGGGCAGAACTTACCTTGAGACCATTAAGGGAAACCCTACCCTAGGCTATAGCTCAGGTCTCTTAAAAATCAAGATTTCTTAATACAGAGGCCCAATTCTGACAACAGAGACTTAGCAAAACCTTTGGAACCATAATTTCCTGGGGAACGAGCAAAAACATGAAGCACATGATACAGAAAGCTGAGCACACCAACAAGGTTGGAACAGAACTTCTAGAACCTTAAAGACTCTATCCTAGGCCTTGTCTTTAGAATCTGCACAAATACCAAGATTGCTTGCTATAGTGGCCTGATCTTCTCATCCACAACCGAGAGGAAACATTCCTGACACCACACACACACACACACACACACACACACACACACACACACACACACACACCTGGTATATGGCAATGAGAAAGTATGGAGCCAGTGGTTGTTCCCATGACAATATGCTTCAAGATTGGAGAAATCTTGGATCTCTTAGGCCATGGGAATTTCCTTCCTTCCCCTATACTTACTGTGCCTACACACACACACATACACACACACACACACATACACAAAAAGGTGGGATAACACCAAACCTGCCACTCCAGCACTTTTTCTGGTTTTGTTTTGTTTTGTTTTGTTTTTGATATTATTTTTCTTCTCTTTTTTCTTGCACTTTTTTCTTTCATTTTCACTCTTGTGGATGCTATTCTGTGATTTTTTTAGTAGTTGACTCCAAATGTCTTCTTCTCTTTTCCTTAACCCTCTTATCTCCAACAGAATAGCAAAATTGATTCATTCAGCCTCATAAATTGAGGGGGAAAAGGATGATACCAGGACCAGTCATATGAACATGTAGTGTAAATAAAAAATGACCAGACTGGCACACCAAACTGAATAGATACCCAACCTACAACAAGCTGTAAAGTGGAAACCAGTTACACTAGTATTCTAGGGGGGGGCGGATGAGGGAGATATGGGAAACATGCTGGGAATAGGAGTGGAGGGAGGACAACATTGGTGGTGGGAATGCCCTTCATTCATTGTCACTATGTACCGTAAATAATTTTGTGTAATGAACTTCAGTCACAATAAAAATTAAAAAAAAGAAAGCACCCTACCCTCCATTATCATTAGAGTACTATTTTAACATCTGGTTTTGACCTTCAAAGACTCATGTCCTCATCAGTCAGAAATGAGGTCCATGCTTAACCATAGTCTACAGTAGCTCTTTTATTGTATGATAATATGAAAAAATACTGACCAAAGTATCTCAGATATGAGTTTAATCAGCTAGTTATATAACTTCAAAATTATCTTTAGAGACTAAAGCTAGCATTTCAAGAATTGTTGCACGTAATTAAGTCTCTATTTCTCAGTTTTTCCAGAGAGAGCTGACAACACCACGTCATCTCAAGAGTTTTTCAGATATTCAGGTTATATGGCTCTAATCAAAACTGTCTGAATCCAAATACTTTGGAGTAAGTTCTTGGTGTATTAAGTATTACTTTTATTAACTTCTCATGGTTGTATTACTGTTTGCCAGATTTGATAGCCATTGTAACAATCAGCCATACAGAATGAATCTGGGTGTCTTAAAATGGAAGTAACTAAATATAAGGGAGAGGTTGGCACATAAAATGAAGCTAAATACAAAATATTTTAATCATAATTTTGACATAGCTTCTAAAAACTTTTTTATTTATTACCAATCTGAGCATCTATATAATAGTACTGGACTAGCATCACAGATTAATTGAACTCTATGGTGTTTCTTCCTTTTTTTACAAAAATATAATTTTAGTAATTACTTTATTTTATATTTAATAATAAGAACCATGGTCACAAATATGTTTGATATAGGATTTCAGCCATAAAATGCACATCCTCCTTTACCAGTGCAATTTTCCCACCACCTATGCCCCCTCATGTTCTTCCTTCCCCATCCCCTGCCTATCTTCAAGACAGGCATTGTATTTTCCTCTCTATCATTATCTTGTTAGTTAGTATAGTTAATTTTCTAACCACACTTACTACTGTAAGCTTCAAACCATGAGTCAACCCTTATATCTTTTGTGTCTGGGTGTATTACTATTCTGTCTTTACTTTTTCTTAAATCTCACAGATGAGTGAGATTTTCTGTCTTTATATCTCTCCCTCTGACTTATTTAACTCAGCATATCTATTCATGTAAAGGCAAATTTTATAAATTTATTTATTCTAACAACCACACACTATTCTATTGTGTATATGTACCACAGTTATTTTAGCCATTCCTCTGTTGAAGGGCATCTGGTTGCTTCCAGAGTTTGGCTCTTGTAAATAGTGCTGCTATGAATGTAGGATTGTGGAGTGCATTATTGTATTGTGTTTTTTTGTTCCTGGGGTATATTCCTAGGAGTGGTATTGCTGGATCATACGGGAACTCAATGTCCAGTTTTTTAAGCAATAGCCATTTGCTTCTAAAGACTTTCAGAATAAGCTGCCAAAGTAAAAAAATTAACAATTAGGTATCCCTGGGTCCATCCAAGAGGAACACAGGAAGCTGAGCTCTCCGGATTCTGACTGAAGGTAGGAGTGGATCAGCCCACTGCTTTTTGACCCCTACCTGGTCTTGGCTACAGCAGACTTTTTTTGAGGGCCACACCTGAAGCTGCTTTGTGATCCCTGGGTCCATCCAAGAGGAACACGGGGAGCTGAGTTCTCCAGATTCTGACTGAGGGTAGGAGTGGATCAGCCAAATGCTCTTTTACCCCTACATGACCTTGGCTACAGCAGACTTTTTTGAGGGCTGTTTCAAACCTCGGTCGCACACTACTTATATGATACGAACCCAATTGCAATACACAGAATCACAGTTAAAGGGTGACAACGAGGAAACAAAGAAGGACAACTGCATGCATGGAGAATAAGGATGTCAGCTCTGATGAGCTAAAAAATGCTAACCACATGGTTGACCTCTTGGAAAGGAAGATTAGAGTGGAGATATGGAGGATGTTCATAAAACTCAAAGGGAGCATAGATCAATCTGAACAGACCACAAATATGGAAATCAGAAAACTCCAAACTGAAATAATGGGACTGAAAAATGCATTAGAATAGAGTTAATACAAAACTCTATGGAAAGACTCTCTACTCTCCAGTAGAGTAACAGCAGCTGAAGACAGACTTAGTCAGCTGGAAGATGAGAGGCATAATAACTCCATACAACAGAAGAGATTGGAAAAGAATCTCAATGCAAATAAACAGAAAATGGGAAATATACTCAAAGATTTTGAACAGATGAATATAGAAATGTTCAATAAATTCAACAGAAACAACATAAGAATCATTGGAGTCCCAGAAACAAGGAGGAGAATCCCAAAGAAGAATCAACAATCAAGGACATCATTATAGAGAAACTCCCAGAGATAATGACAGTATGCAACCAAACCCTGCAAGCCAGAAGAGTACCAGCTAAAAGAGACCCAAAGAAAAACACCCCAAGACACATCCAAGTCACAATGATAAGTCCCACAGACAGGGATAGGATACTGAAAGCAGCAAGATCCAAAAGGGAAATTATATTCAAAGGAGCATCCTTAGGATTTACAACAGACATGCCTCAAGAAACTCTCAAGGTCAGAAGACAGATATTGTAAAAAAGACTGAATGAAATGGAGGCTTCACCTAAAATAATGTACCCAGCCCAAATCAAGTTGAGATTTGAAGGAAGGATACATAGCTTCATGGATAAACAACAGCTCAGAAATTTTACAGATACAAAACCAGCCTTAAAGGAGAAACTGAAAGGCCTATTTTAAGACAAGATAGAGCAACAGACACACCAATCTTATAAATAAATATGGTATTAACTCACATGACAATGAACTCTCTCAATTTCATTGGATTAAATGAACCAATTAAGAGACACAGAGTGGCTAAATGGGTCAAAATGATGAATCCAACATTCTGCTGCCAAGAAACACACCTGAATAGTCAAAACAAACATACTCAAAATCAAAGGCTGGAGGAAAATTATCCAAGCAAACAACAGCCTTAAAATAGTTGGGGTGGCCATATTAGTATCTGATGATGCAAACTTTAGACTCAGAAAAGTTGTAAGGGACAAAGATGGACACTACGACTAATGTAGGGATATGTACAACAAGAAGAAATTGAAATATTAAATATATGCACCTAATGAAAGACCAGCAAGATATCTAATACAAATATTCACAAATTTGAAAGAGGACATCAGTAATAACACAATAATTGTGGGAGACCTCAACACGGCCCTGTCAACACTTGGTAGGTCAACCAGACTGAAACCCAACAAAATATATTAGACCTGAGAAGAGAAATGGAAGAAAGAGGCCTAGTAGATATATATAGGACACTCTATCCTCAGAAACATGGGTAAAAATTCTTCTCCAGTGCACATAGTTTATTCTCCAGGATAGACCACATGCTGGTACATGAAACATCTCCATAAATTTAAAAGGATAGAAATTTTGCAGGCTACCTTTGATGACCATAAAGCTCGAAAATTAGATGTGAAATGCAAAGGCACACAGAAGAAAAACTTTAACAACTGGAAACTAAATAGCATGCTACTGAACAACCAGTGGGTTCAAGATGAAATCAAAGAGGAAATTAAAATTTTCTGAAAACAAATGACAACAAAGATACAAATTTTCAGAATCTATGGGACACAGAAAAAGCAGTACAGAGAGGAAAATCTATAGCTTTGCAAGCACACATCAGGAAGGAAGAAGGGGCATACCTGAATAGCTTAATGATGCTGCAACTTTCGTGGGAGTCCCCCAACCAGCGGCGGTGTGGAAATGAAAGTTGCTAGTTATTAGTGGGTTCACTCGAGCAGAACCGACCTGTAAAGAAGAACTAGAGAAATTAGTAACAGAAGCCTTCAAGACAACGCATGCTGTTCAAAAAGGGAAGTTTATTGTTGGGGGATCAGCTTTTAAGGGCTGAAACACGTCAGGGGTGTTACAAATTTTACACCAATCACAGTTACAAGCATTCATTAGCATAAACTGGGGCAGGTAATAGGGAGGGGCAAAGAGGTAGACCTGAGCACGTTTTACTAAAAGGCATAAGATTCAAACAGAGTTCTTAATAATGTTTGCTAACACAAAGGCAAACTCTATATTTTTCTTTCTGGCTGGATATATTGGGCTGCTCTGAATTACTTTATTTTTGTCTATTTCCTTTGTTCTCAAGGCATGGGCCTTTTGGTCACGTGGGTGACCAGATTAGGAATTACTGAGGTGTCCTATGTCCCAGGTTTCATCAGCTAGGCTCCCCACAGTTCCCCCTTTCCTGTAAATAATAAAAGAAGAAGAGCAAGGTGGGTGGAGTAGCCTGTCTTAGATCGTTTGGTGGGCTTCCAGTACTGGACATGGCAACAAGAGACCAAATTAAAAGTTTTTGCGCGCAAAATATTAGGAATGCCATGTTTGCACCCAGACACTGGCACCAAGCTATCCCCGTCATGGGCATATCCACAGCCAGGAGCAGAGCAAGCAGGGGCGTTTAGCCAGATACTCAAAACTCCTTAAAGCTCAGAGGTATATCCAAGGCTTCAAGTTCTTCGAGGTGCATTTAGGAGAGCCACTGATATTGGACCTATACTGAACATTAGGGCAATCTCAGTAACCGGATTTTTAACAAACTTGTGAGGCGACAGAATGCCTTGGGGCCAAAGGAAAAATTAGCAAAAAGCCAATGAAAGGACCAAATTAGGTAGCAGCTTAGACAGCCAGGATGAGGTAGAGGACCAATTTTTATATCAGGACTCATCTTAATCCCTCTGTCTATTTCTATTCTCTAGACTTTCTTCCACAAGTTTAATGCTATCTTTAGCTAAGCCAAGTTTATTTTAAAAAACAACATTTTTCTCTAAGGATGACACAAATTTCCCCCTCCCTCAAAAAAAGTCAAATTTAAACCACGGCAGTTTTTCTGCTCTAATACTGCTAGGGATTCAACAGTTAAGTAGTGTAAACTTTTTCTAAGTTTGTAAACATTTTTAACAACAGTTATAAGGCATTAACAGATTCTAGAGTATGAACCAATGAATAAATTTTTGTGCTTACACCAGTAACACCCAGGCCTTTCAATAAGGCTGGGGTGGAGGCAATGTTTGTTTTTATACTGCAGCGGGAGAGAGACAAGGTTATTTTTAAGAGGTAATAAGGCAATTTTTGATTTAACAGTCAATTTAGGCATTAAAACAACCAAAACACAGTAGTCCTAGGACTAAAGAAACAAATGTAAAACAATGGGGGAGATAAACCAGTGAAACAGGCAAAAAACGTTGAATTGGGGGCAATTATGAACTGAAAGGAGAAATCAACGACAAGAATTTGATTACAATTTTCAATAGGGGGAATCATATTGGGTACCAAGGGGCAAAGTTCAAGTCCCACCACTAGTTTTAAAGTTAAGCCACGTTGTTGAAGCTTCATACCACATCGCAGAAGGTTGGTGTCATTGGTGAAGTAAGGCAGGTCAAGGCAGCAATTTAGGCCGGTGAGGTGGGTGAATAGCAGGTACCGAAGGCGTCTGGGCGGAGGCGTTGATCATGACAAGGATGAGCTGAGAAGAGGAGGGGGGTCCGGAGGACAGCATGGGCTGGAAGGGTGGGGAAGCAGGCAGAGTTCTGAAGAGCTCGTGGCGTGGGAGAGGTTGAGCTGACATTCACGGATGCCAGAAGATCGCCGGATGGCCAAGGTTTTTTTGTAAGATCCAATTTTATGAGACACTGTAATCCAATTCGTGTTGGCAGTGGTTGCACAACTCCAAAATTTTCAAACAAAAATACTAGAGCGATTGCCGCACTTGGAATGAAGTGCGGTCACGGTGGTGGCCGGGACAAGCATAAAGGGGATAGTGAAAAAAATTCTCTAAAGGTAGGCAGGTCACAGAGGGGGGCGCTGGCTCTCTTGTCAAGGTGGTTGTCGCCAGTGTGTCCTGGGGAATGGGTGAACGGGCCAGGTCGTGGCAAAATTGATTGGGGGTGGCTCACTGTTCCTCAGCACCCATGGTGAGGGCACAAAGGGTTACTTAAGGATGGGTCAGGGGATGGGTGGGAGGGGAGTTGGCTATGTCTCCGGCACCATTGTAGAACTAAAAGTTAAAAGGGGAGGGGAAGGAACCAGGGGTGTTGTCATCGTCTTGCAAGGAAGAGTCAAGAGGAGCGCAGAGAGGGAGAGTTTTTGAGGTGCTGCGGCAAGGATTGTCAGCCAGCGGTGTTCTTGGGGAAGTGTCAGGAGCGGCACCTGAAAGGGAAACAGAAGAGTCCTCAGGGGCGTTACCCCTGGGAGGGTTATGGAGTTTGACCAGCCTATCAGGAAGCCAGCGCGTTTCAGAGGTGGTTGGGTTGTGAACACAGGCGTGACCTTTGCCCCATATGAGAACAGGGTGTGGGCCAAGCCATTGTCCTGTACGAACATCTTTCCAAAGCACTTGCTGAAAATTCTCACGAGTGGAGGGGTGCCAGAGTCGATCAGCCGCTGAACGGCCGCTGGAATCCAAGGAGAGAAAATTGAGCACGAAGAGTGCATGATTCAAAAGCAGGCGGTGTTTGCCTTTGCGAGAGTACAAATTCTCGCTTTCTGAAGTGAGTTTAAAAAGTGTATTTTTCAAAGTTTGATTAGCTCTTTCAACAATGCCCTGGCCTTGAGGGTTTAGGGGAATTCCTGTTTTAAGGGTGATGCCAAATTTTTCACAAAAATCCTTGAATTTGGAACTAATATATCCTGGACCGTTATCAGTCTTAATGACCTTAGGGACAGGAACAATAGTAAAGCAATGTAAAAGATGAGCAATGACATCCTTGGTGGCTTCTCCTGTTTGGAGAGAGGCACAAATAAAACCACTATACGTATCTACTGTAACATGAATATACTTAAGATTGCCAAAGGCAGAATAATGAGTAACATCCATTTGCCAGAGTTCTTCAGGTGTAAGGCCACGAGGATTAACTCCGGTGTGAGGTTCAGGCAAGAGGGAAAGGCAAGCTTTACATGACTTAACAATTCCTCGAGCCTGTTCCCGGGTGACAGAATATTTTAACCTAAGCGTTTGCGCATTAAGGTGATGTAGCTTATGGGCTTGTTGCGCCAACTGTAAAGAGTCAGGCTGATTAAAGACAGGTAAAAGACGGGTAGCCTGGTAGACTGAGTCATTGCCCTCAGCCAAAGGGCCTGGGAGGCCAGTGTGAGCTCTAATGTGGGCAACAAAAAATGGATTGGTGCACAGCAAAAGGAGTTCTTGAATTTTAGAAAAAAGAACAGTTGCAGGGGTGGAAGGTTTTATATAAGGAACTGTTTCTAACAGGGGAAGGGAGGCTGCAATATAGCAGCTATCAGTGTACAAGTTAAAGGGCTCTGGGACAACCTAAAAAACCCTGAGGACAGCAGCAAGTTTTACAAGCTGGGCCGAAGTGTACTGGGTGGGGACCTGGTGAATGATGCCATTGACATTGAATGCGGCCATGCTAATAGGACAAAGCTAGCTTAGCACAGGATTTTTTAGCAGGATTTCACAGTTTGTTAGATGACCAGACTAAGCCAGGTTAAAAAAAATTAATTGAAATTTCAAAAATGGATAAGGCTTTAAAAATTGTATTTATCATGAAATGCAAAAATAACAAATAAACAGACAGAACAAACAACACGAAACACAACATTGTGGCCACTTTCATTCATAACACACACATGAGCAGACAAGGATTTATTTAAAACTTGCATTAGAAAAATTGACAAGCGCTTTTAAATATTTAGCCGGCATGTTTGTAAAAAATTGTTTTAATGTAGCTGGAGTGGAACTTTGCTGAAAATAAATTTTAAGGTTTAAATTTAACACAAAACGTTTTTAAAACAATTGTAATTTAAAGTTGAAAACATGAAGTAAAATGTTAGCAGTTAAATTTTTGTTAAATAAATTGCTTAGTGAGCACTGTAGAAGGAGTCTGCACTTTGAAGTATGATATCATTTGCTGTAAAGGAACAGGTTTTCTTTAAATTAGTTTTAAACAGGAAAACAGTGAGGCAGCTGCAATAAAGTGTTAAAATTTTTGACAAACAACTGTTTTTACTTTGAAGACTTTAAGTGAATAGTTTGTAAAAATTATATACCAAATTAACAAGATGTGTAGACATTATAAAATATATGTAAAGACATTTGATGCATTTTTACATCTAGAACTTAAGACCAAAATTATATTTGAAACTTTGTTGTTAATTTGCTAATAAAATAACCTTTATCGAAAATTTTGAGCAGGGAGTGAAAAACCTAATTCAGCCCTATTTAATTTTGGCGAAGGGTTAATGGGTTGAGTGATACCTTGTAAATGTTTGCCCAGTTCTTTGGAGGGTGTGTAGCCCTGTTGTAACATTTGCTGTAATACAACAGGATTTTTACACTTTTATAACATAAACACCTATTTGTTTTATAATGTCCCGACCCCAAAGATTAATGGGTAAGTCGGGGATAATGCAAGGACGGACAAAACCTGTGTTACCATTCTCATCCTGCCAAACTAGTTTGTTGGCACTGACAAGAACTCTTTTGATGGAGCCAGTTATCCCTGAAACATTGTCAAAGGTGGAAGCAGTGGGCCACTCAGGAGGCCAGTCTAGGGGAGAAAAGCACGTGGTGTCTGCACCCGTATCTAAGAGGCCTGTGAATTGTTTACCCGAGATGGTAAGGGTTAAAAGCGGGCGAATGGGGACTTCAGGGATGTCTGCTTGATTGGGACTATGATTTAGGGAGCCATTATCCTGCAACTCAGTTTCTTTCTCTGAGTTCTGCTTCTCCTCAGGGGGCTCTGAGGTTGCCGCTCGCAGAGAGGGATAAAGAGTTTTCTGCATAAGAGAAGAAGGCTCCTCGGGGGGAGAAAGGGAATCAATATGCAAAAATGAGCTGGAGCGGGAACTGGGGTGTGAGCATTGTTTGGAGGCATGCTCCAAATGCTCCTGGGCATCTTTCACAATTTGCAAGCTCTTAGGGTCAAAAGCAGATATTACTATGATGCTTTTGAGGAGATCCCAATATTGTTGTATAATCTCTTTCTCGGACTCACTGCCATGTGTGTTAAAATGATTAGTGAGTTCTGCCCCGACTAGATCCCAAGTACTGGAAACTATTTTTGGGCAAGTAATAGCAAACCAAGGCCAAATTTTATTAACAAACATTAAGAATTTCAACAAATCTTTCTCTTCAATTACTATATTTCTACTTCTAAGTACTTCTTGTATACCTTTAATAAATTTTGCTCCTTTGCTCTGACTGGTCCCCATTTTTACTCTGGGACTGTAATGGGGTGGCGGTTATTCACCTAGGCATTAGACTACTAAATTACGTTGCTTTAATTTATTTTACCTGACGTAATTCAGCTCCGGACTTGTCGCACTCTGCCACCCGATCAGATTCTGTAACTCGAGCCCCACGTTGGGCGCCACCTGCAACTTTCGTGGGAGTCCCCCGACCAGCGGGGGTGTGGAAATGAAAGTTGCTAGTTATTAGTGGGTTCACTCGAGCAGAACCGACCTGTAAAGAAGAACTAGAGAAATTAGTAACAGAAGCCTTCAAGACAACGCATGCTGTTCAAAAAGGGAAGTTTATTGTTGGGGGATCAGCTTTTAAGGGCTGAAACACGTCAGGGGTGTTACAAATTTTACACCAATCACAGTTACAAGCATTCATTAGCATAAACTGGGGCAGGTAATAGGGAGGGGCAAAGAGGTAGACCTGAGCACGTTTTACTAAAAGGCATAAGATTCAAACAGAGTTCTTAATAATGTTTGCTAACACAAAGGCAAACTCTATATTTTTCTTTCTGGCTGGATATATTGGGCTGCTCTGAATTACTTTATTTTTGTCTATTTCCTTTGTTCTCAAGGCATGGGCCTTTTGGTCACGTGGGTGACCAGATTAGGAATTACTGAGGTGTCCTATGTCCCAGGTTTCATCAGCTAGGCTCCCCACAATGCAGTTCATAAAATTACAAAATGATCAACAAAAGGAATCAACAATAGGGAGACAGAAGAAAATAACAAAGCTGAGAGCAGAAATCAACGAAGTAGAAACCCAAAAAACAATCCAAAAGATCAATGAAAGCAAAAGTTTGTTCTTTGAAAAAAATAAACAAGATTGATAGACCATTGGCAAAATTCACAAAGAAAGATATACTTGATAACCCATATTAGAAATGAAAAGGAGAGATCACTACAGATAGTGCAAAGACTCAAAGGGCAATCAGAAATTACTTCGAGAAACTTTATGCCATGAAACATGAGAACCTGGAAGAAATGGATAAATTTTTGAACTCTTATAATATTCCACGGTTGAAAAAGGAGGACGTACCATATTTAAACACCCCTATACTTATTGAGGAAATTAAACGGTAATCAAATTTCTCCCCTAAAAGAAAAGACCAGGCCCAGATGGATTGACTAATGAATTCTTTCAAACCTTTCAAGAGGAACTACTACCAATCCTGGCCAGGCTCTTTCATGATATAGAAAAAAAAAGGGTACATTATCAGACAGCTTCTATGAAGCCAATATCACCTTAATACCAAAACCGAGATGAAATTAAAGAGGAAATCAAAACTTTTCTGGAAACAAATGACAATAAAGACACAAGCTATCATAAACTATGGGACACAGCGAAAGCAGTACTGAGTGGATATTTTATAGCTTTCAAGCACACATCAGAAAGGAAGAAGGGGCATACCTGAATAGCTTAATGACTCAGCTCATAGAATTAGAAAGTGCTCAACAGAAGGACCCAAAAAGAGGGAGACAGAAGGAAATAACAAAGCTGAGAGCAGATATCAATGAAATGGAAATCCAAAAAACAAACTGAAAGATCAACAAAAGCAGAAGTTGATCTTCGCAAAAATAAACAAGATAGCTAGACCATTGGCAAAACTAACAAAAAAAGAGAGAGAAACTTGATAACTCGTATTAGAAATAAAAAGGGGGAGATCACTACCCATATTGCAGAGATTTAAAGGGTAATCAGGAACTACTTTGAGAAACTCTATGCAACTAAAAATGAGAACCTGGAAGAAATGGATAAATTCTTGGACTCTTATAACATTCCAAGGTTGAATAAAGAGTATAGAGCAAATCTAAACACCCTCATCACTATTTAGGAAATTAAAATGATAATCAAATGTTTGCTAAAATAAAAGCCCAGGCCCAGGTGAATTGACTAATGAATCTTTCAAACCTTTCAAGAGGAACTACTACAAGAGGAACTACTACCAATCCTGGTACCAATCTGGTACCAACCTGGTACTACCAATCATGATATTGAAAAAACAGGAACATTTCCAGAAAACCAATATCACCTTGATACCTAAACCAGACAGAGATACAGCCAAAAAAGAAAATTACAGACCAATATCCTTGAAGAATACAATTGCAAAGATCCTCAATAAAATTCTGGCAAATAGAATTCAATGCCTTATCAAGAAGATCATTATCTATGATCAAGGAGATTTCATCCCAGGAATGCAAGAATGGTTTAACATTTGTAAATTCATCAACATAATATACAGTATCAACAAAAATAAAAATCAAAATCACATGATCATATCAATAGAAGCAGAGAAAGCATTTGATATGGTCCAACACCAATTCTTGATAAAAACTCTCACCAAGATGGGAATGAAAGGAATCTTTCTCAATCTAGTCAAGGCCATCTACCGCAAGCCAATGGCAAATATCCTCAATGGAGAAAAGCAAAAAGCCTTCACTCTAAACTCTGGTACAAGATAATGTTGCCCCTTCTCACCACTCCTATTCAACATAGTACAGGAATTACTTGCTAGAGCAATCAGGCAAGAAAAAGATATCAAGGGATTACAGATAGGAAAGGAAGAAATCAAGCTCTCACTGTTCGCAGATGACATGATACTATACTTAGAAAACCCTAAAGACTATCAAAAAGCTTTTTAGAAACAATAGATACATATATATACATATATTTATATATATACATATAGCAACGTAGCAGGATAAAAAATTAACACACAGGAATCAATGGCCTTTTTATACACCAATAATAATGGGGAAGAAATGGACATTAAGAAAACAACCCCATTCACACTGGTGTCACACAAACTCAAATACCTTGGATTCAATTGGACTAAAGATATGAAGGATCTATACAAAGAAAACTATAAAACGTGCTACAGGAAATAAGACGATACACATGGAAATGGAAATACATACCCTGCACTTGCATTGGCAGGCTTAATATCAATAAAATGGCAATTCTCCACAAAGATTTGTAGAGAAATAATGTGATCCCTCTAAAGATAACTATGACATTTCTCTTTTTTTTAATTTAAACAACTTGATTACATACCTGATTGTGTTTGGGTTTCAGTCATGTAAAGAACACCACCCATCACCAGTGCAACATTCCCATCACCAATGTCCCAAATCTCCCTCCTCCCCACCCGAACCCCGCCTGTACTCTAGGCAGGCTTTCCATTTCCTTCATTCTTCTCATTATTAGGACATTTCAAAATGTAGTTATTTCTCTAACTAAACTCATCACTCTTTGTGGTGAGCTTCCTGAAGTGAGCTGTAAGTTCCAGGTCTTTTCTCTTTTGTGTCTGAAAATTATTATTGCAAGAATGTCTTTCTTTTTTTTTTTTTTTTTTTTTATTAAAAATAAATTTTATTAATTTTTTATTTTCAATAAAATTGTATTAATTTTATATTTCTTTACTATAAAACTGAAATTTCTGTGTTCTTTTTTTTTTTTTTTTAATTTTTTTTTTATTTAAACACCTTGATTACATACATGATTGTGTTTGGGTTTCAGTCATAAAAGGAACACCACCCATCACCAGTGCAACATTCCCATCACCCAAGTCCCAAATCACCCTCCTCCCCACCCAACCCCCGCCTGTACCCTAAACAGGCTCTACATTTCCCTCATACATTCTCAATATTAGGACAGTTCAAAATGTAGTTATTTCTCTAACTAAACTCATCACTCTTTGTGGTGAGCTTCCTGAGGTGAGCTGGAACTTCCAGCTCTTTTCTCTTTTGTGTCTGAAAATTATTATTACAAGGGTGTCTTTCATTTTTCTTAAAACCCATAGATGAGTGAGACCATTCTGCGTTTTTCTCTCTCTCTCTGACTTATTTCACTCAGCATAATAGATTCCATGTACATCCATGTATAGGAAAATTTCATGACTTCATCTCTCCTGACAGCTGCATAATATTCCATTGTGTATATGTACCACAGTTTCTTTAGCCATTCATCTGTTGAAGGGCATCTTGGTTGTTTCCAGAGTCTTGCTATGGTAAATAGAGCTGCAATGAATATAGGTGTAAGGAAGGGGTTTTTGTATTGTATTTTTGTGTTCCTAGGGTATATTCCTAGGAGTGGTATAGCTGGATCGTATGGGAGCTCGATTTCCAGTTTTTGGAGGAATCTCCATATCGCTTTCCATAAAGGTTGAACTAGACAGCATTCCCACCAGCAGTGGATAAGAGTTCCTTTCTCTCCACATCCCCGCCAACACTGTTTATTCTCATTCTTTGTGATGTGTGCCATTCTCTGGGGTGTGAGGTGGTATCTCATCGTTGTTTTGATTTGCATCTCCCTGATGATTAGTGATGTGGAACATTTTTTCATGTGTCTTTTGGCCATGCGTATTTCTTCTTTGTCAAAGTGTCTGTTCATTTCTTCTCCCCATTTTTTGATGGGGTTAGATGTTTTTTTCTTGTAAAGTTCTGTCAGTGCCTTGTATATTTTGGAGATTAGCCCCTTATCTGATGGGTATTGGGTGAATAGTTTCTCCCACTCAGTGGGTGGCTCTTGTATCCTGGGCACTATTTCCTTTGAGGTGCAGAAGCTTCTCAGCTTAATATATTCCCATCTGTTAATCTATGCTTTCACTTGCTTGGAGAGTGCAGTTTCCTCCTTGAAGATGCGTGTAGTCTCAATGTCCTGGAGTGTTTTGCCTATGTGTTGTTCTATATATCTTATGGTTTTGGGTGTGATATCGAGGTCTCTAATCCATTTGGATTTTACCTTCGTACATGATGTTAGCTGGGGGCCTAAGTTCAATTTTTTAAAAGTGCTAGCCAGTTGTGTCAACACCAATTTTGAAGAGGCTTTCCCTGCTCCATTTAGGATTTCCTGCTCATTTATCAAAAATTAGGTGATTGTATGTCTGGGGAACATTTTCTGAGTAGTTAAGCCTATTCCACTTATCTGAGGGCCTGTCCTTATTCCAATACCATGCTGTTTTGATAACTATTGCTTTGTAATAAAATTTAAAGTTGGGGAAAGTAATTCCTCCCATATTCTTTTTCCCAATGATTGCTTTAGCTATTATAGGGTGTTTATTGTTCCAAACGAATTTCAAAAGTGCCTGATCCATTTCTTTGAAGAATGTCATGGGTATCTTTAGAGGGATCACATTAAATCTGTATAATGCCTTGGGGAATATTGCCATTTTGATGATGTTAATCCTGCCAATCCATGAGCAGGGTATGCATTTCTATTTTCGCGTGTCCTCTCTTATTTCTTGGAGCAGAGTTTTATAGTTTTCTTTGTATAGGTCCTTCACTTTTTTAGTCAAGTTGATTCCAAGTTATTTGAGTTTGTGTGGCACTACTCTGAATGCGGTTGTTTTCTTAATGTCCATGTCTTCCGTATTACTATTGGTGTAAAAAGGCCATTGATTTTTTGTGTTAATTTTGTAACCTGCCACCTTGCTATATGAGTCTATTGTTTCTAGAAGGTTTTTGGTAGAGTCTTTAGGGTTTTCTAAGTAGAGTATCATGTCATCTGCAAACAGTGAGAGTTTGACTACTTCCTTTCCTATCTGGATTCCCTTGATATCTTTTTCTTGCCTAATCGCTATAGCGAGCACTTCCAGTGCTATGTTGAATAGGAGTGGTGAGAGAGGACAGCCTTGTCTTGTGCCACAATGTAGAGGGAAGGCTTTTAGTATTTCTCCATTGATGATAATATTTGCCACTGGCTTGTAATAGATGGCCTTAATTATATTGAGAAAGGTTCCTTCCATTCCCATCTTGCTAAGCGTTTTGATCAAGAATGTGTGTTGGACCTTATCAAATGCTTTCTCTGCATCTATTTATATGATCATGTGGTTTTTATTTTCCTTGTTGTTTATATTGTGTATTATGTTGATAGATTTATGGATGTTAAACCATCCTTGCATTACTGGGATGAAACCTAATTGATCATAGTGGATAATCTTAATGAGGCATTGAATCCTATTTGCTAGGATTTTGTTGAGGATCTTTGCATCTGCATTCATCAACAATATTGCTCTGTAATTTTCTTTTTTCATAGCATTTCTGTCTGGTTTAGGTATCAAGGTGATATTGGCTTCATAAAAGCTATTTGGAAGTGTTTCCGTTTGTTCAATTTCATGAAAGAATCTTGCCAGGATTGGTAGTAGTTCCTCTTGGAAAGTTTGAAAGAATTCATTAGTGAATTCATCTGGGCCTGGGCTTTTGTTTTTGGGCAGACATATGATTACTGTTTTAATTTCATCAATGGTGATGGGGGTGTTTAGATATGCTACATCCTCTTCCTTCAACCGTGGAAGATTATAAGAGTCTAAGAATTTATTCATTTCTTTCAGGTTCTCATTTTTAGTGGCATAGAGTTTCTCAAAGTAGTTTCTGATTCCCTTTTGAAACTCTGCCATATCAGTAGTGATCTCTCCTTTTTCATTCCTAATAGGAGTTATCAAGTTTCTCTCTCTTTCTTTGTTAGTTTTGCCAGTGGTCTATCAATCTTGTTTATTTATTCAAATAACCAACTTCTGCTTTCGTTGATTTTTTGGATTGTTTTTTGGGTTTCCACTTCGTTGATTTCTGCTCTCAGCTTTTTTATTTCCTTCTGTCTCCCTATTTTTGGGTCCTTTTCTTGAGAACTTTCTATTAGCTGTGTCACTAAGCTACTCAGGTAAGCTCCTTCTTCCTTCCTGATGTGTGCTTGCAAAGCTATACATTTTCCTCTCAGTACTGTTTTTGCTGTGTCCCATAATTTCTGATAGTTTGTGTCTTTATTGTCATTTGTTTTCAGGAACCTTTTAATTTCCTCCTTGATTTCATCTTGGATGCACTGGTTATTGAGTATGAGGCTGTTTAACTTCCTGGTTTTAAAATTTTTCTTCTGTGTCCCTTTGTAGTTTATATATAATTTCAGGGCTTTGTGGTCAGCAAAGGCAGCCTGCAAAATTTCTATCCTCTTGATATTATGGAGGTATGTTTTGTGTGCTAACATGTAGTCTATCTTAGAGAATGTCCCATGTACATTAGAGAAAAATGTGTATCCAGGCTTCTGGGGGTGGAGTGTCCTGTATATATCTACTAGGCCTCTTTCTTCCATTTCTCTCCTCAGGTCTACTATATTCTTGTTGGGTTTCAGTCTGGTTGACCTGTCTAGTGTTGACAATGCCGTGTTGAGGTCCCCCACAATTATTGTGTTGTTATTGATATTATTTTTCAGATTTGTCAACAATTGTATTAAATATTCTGCTGGCCCCTCATTCGGTGCATATATGTTTTGGAGAGTTATTTCTTTCTGCTCTACATACCCCTTGAGTAATATAAAATGTCCATCTTTGTCCCTTACAACCGTCCTGAGTATAAAGTTTGCATTATCTGATATTAATATGGCCACTTCAGCTTTTTTATGGGTGTTCTTTGCTTGGATTATTTTTCTCCAGCCTTTTATTTTGAGTCTATGTTTGTTCTGACTAATCAGTTGCGTTTCTTGTAGGTTGGATTGAGTTTTTTTTCCATTTAGCCACTCTGTGTCTCTTAACTGGTGCATTTAGTCCATTGACGTTGAGAGAAAGAATTGTTCTGGGATTTAATGCCATCTTTATATCGAAATTTGGTGTGTCTTTTGGTTAGTCTTGTCTTAAGTTAGGTCTTTCAGTTTTTCTCTTAAGACTGGTTTTGAGTTTGTAAAGTTTCTGAGCTGTTTTTTGTCTGTCAAACCATGTATTTCTCTGTCAAACCGGAAAGTGAGTTTTGCTGGGTACAGTATTCTAGGTGAAGCATTCATTTCATTCAGTCTTGTCACAATATCCCACCACTGCTTTCTGGCATTGAGTGTTTCTTGTGACAGGTTTGCTGTAAATATCAAGGATGCTGCTTGAACGTAATCTCCCCTTTTGATCTTGCTGTTTTCAGAATTCTGTCTCTATGTGTGTGATTCGTCATTGTGACTAGAATGTGTCTTAGGGTAGTTTTTCTGTGGTCTCTTTTGGTTGGTACTCTTTGAGCATGCAGGATTTGATCCCATATATTCTTTAACTCTGGTAGTTATCTTTAATTATGTTCTTGACCTTGATTCTTCCTGGAAATTTTCTTCCTGGGTCTCTGGGACTCCAATGATTCTTAAATTGATTTTGTTAAGCTTATCATAGACTTCTATTTTCATCTGTTCCCATTCTTTGACTAATTTTTCATTGTCTGTTCATTTGCTTTATTTTTTTTCAATCTCTCCTGCTGTATGGAATTATTATTTATCTCATCTTCCACAGCACCAAGTCTATTCTCAGCTTCTGATACCCTGTCCCAAAGCTTATCCATTTTTTTGTTTTTTGTTTTTTTTAATTTTTAATTTTTAATTATGAGAACAAGGATGCAAAGAAAGAGGACAAGGTAAAGTTACAGTGGAAGGACAATCACCCATAACATAATTCTCAGAAGTCCCCTTGCTGATATCTTAACTTTGAAATTTCAGCCAAAGAACATTAAGAT
The DNA here is from genome assembly GCF_024139225.1 of Suncus etruscus. Taxonomy (NCBI): domain Eukaryota; kingdom Metazoa; phylum Chordata; class Mammalia; order Eulipotyphla; family Soricidae; genus Suncus; species Suncus etruscus. The sequence goes on from NC_064868.1 coordinate 35,336,319, forward strand.
AAATAAGACAGAAGCTTATCCATTTTGTCATTCACTTTGTTTACTGAGTTTTTCAGGCTTGTTAGTTGACATGTTATTTTAGTTTGGAGTTTTGTGATTTCTGTCTTCATATTTTCTTGGTTCTTATTAGTGTTCTGTTCAACTCGATACATGGTTTCTTTTAGTTCATTGAGCATCATCCATATTGCTAGTCTAATGTCCTTATCTGAGAGGTTGATTAGTTGGTTGTCATTATCTGGTCATCAGAATGGTCATCTTTATTCTCTATGTCTGATGCTGGCCTACGTTGTTTCCCCATTTTCACACTTGTATTGTGGGTTTTTCTACGTGTTGTGGTGGTATTCATTGGCTAAATGATGCAGGCAGCACACTGCACTCTGGCTCCGTCCTTTCTGGATGGGTCAACTTGCCTCCAAGGGAGGGGAGTCCTCTGTGGATGAAGCCTCACACAGGATCAAATCTTAGGCCCGAGCATGCAGCAGAGATGACAGTCTGGATATAAACGCTGGGCTTCAGTGATCCAGCACAGTTCTTAGTGTGATTTTTTTCTTCTTGTTGCGATGGTGTTCTTTTCTTAGAAAGAACCCACGCCCGCGTAGCAAAGCAGAGCCAAAGTGCTCTGCTGGAGCCTCTTTATGGCCCACTCCCAAGAGGTTCACGCAACAGGATAGTAGACAGACACACACAGGCAGCACTCACAATTTTTCACAGTCGGGCCCACTGGGCAGGAGTATTTTTGTCGACATTTTTCAAAGAAGTGGATCAAACACTTCTAAAATTAATTTGGAACAATAAACACCCATGAATAGCTAAAGCAATACTTGGGAAAAGGAATATGAGAAGTATTAATTTTCCCATATTTAATCTGTATTACAAAGCAATAATTTTCAAAATAACATGATATTGGAATAAAGACAGACCCTCAGATCAGTGGAATAAGCTTGAGTACTCGGAGAATGTTCCCTAGACATACCGTCACCTAATTTTGATAAAGGAACAAGAAATCCTAAATGGAACAGGGAAGGCCTCTTCAATAAGTGGTGTTGGCACTACTGGCTAGCCACTTGCAAATAGCAAACTGATATCTCCAGCTAACACCATATACAAGATAAAATTCAAATGGATTAAAGACCTAGATATCAGACCTGAAACCATAAATTATATAGAACAACATGTAGGTGAAACGCTGCATGACATTGAGACTAAAGACATCTTTAAGGAGGAAACAATACTCTCCAAACAAGTGAAAGCAGAAATAAACAGATGGGACTATGTTAAGCTGAGAAGCTTCTGCACCTCAAAGGAAATAGTGCCCAGAATACAAGAGTCACCCACTGAGTGGGAGAAACCATTCACCCAATACCCAGCAGATATAAAAGTCACTGACAGAACCTTATAAGAAAAAAAATCATCTAATCCCATCAAAAAATGTGGAGAAGAAATGAACAGCCACTTTGACAAAACAGAAATACAAGTGGCTAAAAGGCACATGGAAAAATGCTCCACATCACTAATAATCAGGGAGTTGCAAATCAAAACAATTATGAGGTACCATCTCATGCCACAGAGATTAGCGCACATCATAAAGAATGAGAACAAGCAGTGCTGTCGGTGACGTAGAGAGAAAGGAACTCTTATTCACTGCTGGTGGGAATGCCGTCTAGACCAACCTTTGTGGAAAGTCATATTAAGATTTCTCCAATAGGTGCAAGTTGAGCTCCCATACTATCCACTCCTAGGGATATATCCTAGGAACACAAAAATACAATAGAAAAATTCCTTCCTCACACGTATATTCTTTGCAGCATCATTTACAATAACCAGAACCTGGAAATAGCCTAGATGCCCCTCAATGGATGAATGTCTAAAGAAACTATGGAACATATATACAATGGAATATTATGCAGCCATCAGAAGAGATGAAGTCATAAAATTTTCTAATATATGAATATATACGAAATCTATTATGCTGAGTGAAATAAGCCAGAGGGAGAGAGAGTACTCAGAATGATCTCACTCATCTGTGGTGTTTTGAGAACAGTCAAAAAACATTTGTGTGTTGATTCTCAGAGACAAAATAGAGGAATACTGGAGGGTCTAGCTCCTGACATGAAGCTCACTCCAGATGTTGTTGGGTGCAGTCACAGAAATAATTACACTGAGAACTATTATAATAAAATGTGACTGACTGAGGGAAGTAGAAAGCCTGTCTAGAGTACAGGTTAGTGTGGGGTGTGGTGGAGGGACACTTGGGATATTCGTGATGGGAATGTTGCACTGGTGATGGGTTTTTTTATATATAAAAAATCAAGAAAAAAACTTACCTTGGACAGATAAAAAACTGAATTAATATCAGAGCTAGTAAAACATTAACAATTAGTTAAAATTGGGGTTATTTCAATACTGTAACAAATAAAATCTCTATAGGATTTTTTTTAATTTAAAGTTTAAGGAAAGACCCTTGATTCTCTATTTACTCATTATTACATAGCACTCTCTACCTTGTTAGTTACTTATGTAGTTTTTGTTATGGTGGATGGAGCTAAAAACCAGGGCCATACATATGAAAGGCACCAAGTCTGGGAATCCAGGAAAATCTTCTGTAATCTTGGTGAACAGGGCAAGATTAGGGTGTGTTTCCCTCCTTCATGAGATGGGAGAGGATACACAAGCCAAAGAGGACAGAAAGAATGTTAAAGTATATAGACTGCAGTCTCCTTTGAATGAGTTTGAATGAATTAGGGAAGAATCACTGTTTCTTTATGTCTCTTCTGTGCCTTATAGACCCTGATGTACAAATGAGGTTGTGGACTAGGTTGGAGTTTAGAAGCTATGTGGGGAACTAGCTCCTGAGCTCAACTTCTTTGAAAACCTTTGTCTTCACCTAAATCTCCACAGTTCATATCTGTTTGTGAATAGAATTTCTGTAGAAAATGCCAAGAAAACCAGTTTTATTCATTATCTTGGGATAGATGCAGAGATCTTCTTTTATTCAAGTGAATATTTGTTTATATTAGTTTATGTTTTAATTCATTGAATAAAATGTGGTAATCGATTTTCACAGAGTAAAGTGGCAGTATGAAATCAGGATTGTTTTACTTTCTACAAGTATAATCTTGAGAGGAACTTAAGCCTGACTAAATGGCAAACACCTTTGCTGGCTGGAGGAAACCAACAGCACAACATTTTCTTAAGAGGACCACAGGTGTAGAATAATATACCAGAGTGAGGGTGGCTGGTAACATTATGAAAATAAAAATTCAGTTGCCCGAGTGGCCTGGTGATTGTCCCTCTCTCTGTGCTGCCCACTTTTTTGTGCTCTTTGAGGTCTCCACAGCACATGGTACACTGAGTGCCTCAGTCAAGCCCAAGATGTTTGATTACTAAAGGGTTTTCAGAACACACTGGCAGAACTTGCCAGTTTGCTCTGTGGCAGCACCTGTGTCTGACTGTTGGAAGCTGAGAAGCCTGTGGTGCACCTGGGTTTTGAGGGAGGACAAAGCCATTATTTCCTTAGGGAGCACAATGATGGTCAACATTTTAATAAGCCAACTGTGAGCAAGGTTAAATCTAGGAGACGTGCTTTCTAGGCACAAGCGAAGACCAATCTCTAAGTATTACCGATATCACAGAAGGTCTCTCATTCTAATTCACAGTGATATCTGGTGACAGAAGTTTCTCAGCATTCAGGCAATTTAGGGAACCATCAGGCAGACGATATGGGAGTGCTCATGACTAGTCGCCTGCTGCTGAGATAACGCCCAGCTATGATTTTATTTCCCTCTGTTTGGATAATACAATTCACTCTTACTGCATTATCCTTAATAGACTGCCAACAAATGGCCAGTTTAAGGAACACACACACGGGGGGGGGGGGGAATCAACATTCTAGAATCATCTTGAAATCACTGCAGTGACAGGAACATATTTCCAAACAAGAGAATAAAAAAGTAGTATGTTCAGGAAAGACAATCTGAATTTGCCAGATCATGACACATCTCACACAAACACATGGAATAGTCAGGCAGAGAACAGGAAGGAGAGTCACTAACAAATTTTGGATGACTTGGAATTTCCAAACATAGAGTTCAATACACTCTTCATCACAGCCACCAAGCTTTCAAAGAATCCTAAGCATTTCTTCCCTCCATACAGAGTTTGTTAGCACAAAAATAAATAAGAAATATTGATTTCATTTTAAAATCTTAATATCAGTTAATAGCCATGACTATTAACTTCAGGAAATGCATTTGGCTCATAAGCGAAGAGATTCGATCATCTATTCTCATAATGTGGATATGATTACTCAAAATGCATGGTGTTCTTATGCATAACAAAGCTGTTAGTGATTATCACATAGCTGTTTTCTGAAACACAGTTTTCTCTTTTTTAGAATGTAGTTTCTGGTGTACTGAGGCTTTTGGTTGGATGGGTGATGTACACAATTTAGGCAGAAATAGGGATTAAAAAATCAGTATTTTAATCATATTTCATGGCATGAATTTAATCTAGTTGTAAAGCATGTATATAGCATTAGTGTAGGAGATTCCTGTACCAGGATCTGGCTATCTAAATGTTATATTTAATGCAATTAGAATCATTTCATGTCATGAAACTTTGTAACTTTTTTTTTGCTCTCAATATTCATGTTTCAGCATGCTTTTCAAATAAGACATAACTTTTAAGTGTCCTACGTACAGTAATATTGTATTTTCACTATGGATGCCATCTTCCTAATTTTTTCTTTGGAAAACTGTGTATGGGGAAATATAAAATGTAAATAATAAGCAGAAATATTCATGATGACTATGCTGCCATTCAAATAACTTCATTGTGGTAATCTCAGATCACTCTGTTCTTCATGTTTTATATCAAATAGTTATAAATTTATCATGTGTTCACATGGATTTATATTGAATCTATTATGCTGAGTGAAATAAGTCAGAGGGAGAGAGATAAACATAGAATGGTCTCATTCATCTATGGGTTTTGAGAAAAATAAAAGACATTTGTGCAATGATTCTCAGAGACAAAATAGAGGAGGACTGGAAGGTCCAGCTCATGACATGAAGCTCACCACAGAGAGTGATGGGTGCATTTACAGAAATAATTACACTGAGAACCATCATAACAAAATGTGACTGAATGAGGGAAGTAGAAAGCCTGTTTAGAGTACAGGTTGGTGTGTGGTGGGGGGAGGAGGGACACTTGGGACATTGGTGATGGGATGTTTTTTTTAAAAAAGGAAAAATTATGAACATGTATGCAGATATAAAGAACTTTAACATTAAACTGAATTGAACTAAAAATACAGAATTTACATCTATAAACTGATATCATCTACCTACAAAGGAAGCAGTTAACAGGTTTATCAAAAACAAAAGAATGACATAAAATGGTAATTGTAGATCATTTATTTCATACTGCTTTGAAATATGACTAAACTATGACTCACTAACTTCTACCCTATGTTTCACAAAGCTGTTAATTCTTAGAGTTAGCATTTAATAAGAATCACAAGAAGAAAGAAAGAGGGTAAGCACGAAGCAGGTGCATGACCTTTATTTTCTCTTACAGAATCATTGAGGCCTTAGCAGTCAATTACAGATCACAACTGCCTCATTTCCTCCTTTGTCATTTAGGTGGTGGGGACAATGGGTCAGCAGGAGGAAGGCTTCTTTTGAAGGAATCTCTGCCAAACATCAGATTGTTCCATTCTATTACAGATTACTTTTTCCCTGTTCATAACATCTAGAAAATTTTGCGCTGTGATTTTTTACATTGAGATAACAATAATATCATGTATGATATAGTAATATAATGTTAGCACACCACACCCATCACTCGAATGTCAATATCCTTTTATCACAGCCCATATCACCACCTTTTCAGCTCACTTCTTCCCACCCATGCCTTTTCAGACTCTAAGAAGGGCTTTGTTCTTCCGAGTGTATCTTGTTGCCCTTGTTTCCTTCCATATTCTACACATGAATGTAATTAAACTGATATTTGTACATATCCTGGATTATTTTACTTGGAATAACTCCACAAGCAAAATTTTATCTTTTCTATTACCTGAATATTATTCCATGTGCATGGATACCACAAAATTTTTATTTTTCCACTCATCTGTTGTTGAACATTTGGGTTGTTTCCAGAGCTTGTCTATTGTAAATAGGGCTGCAGTAAACATAAGTGTGCGTACATCTTTTAGAATTAGTGGTTTGAGATCAAGTTTTTTGGACATATATGCAACAGTGGAACTGATGTATCACATGATAGTTATGTTTTTAGTTTTCTTAAGAATGTCCAGACCCCTTTCCTTAGAGGATGCAACAATTACATTCTTACCAACAGAATTCCATTTTTCCACAGTCTCCTCAGAACTCGCTGTTTTAGGCCATTTTGATATAGGTCAAGCTTGCAGGTAAGAGGCAATATCTCATTGTCATTTTGATTTGCATTTCTCTAATAACCAGCAGGTGCTTGTCTCAGCACAATGAATTTTTAAGTCATTAAGACAATTTAAATCAACAATGATGTGTCTTTGGCCACTGAATTCATCAGCTTCTCATTATTAAAAGAAAATAGTTCTTCTACTCATTACTTCAGTTTTTTGTTCTTCCTTCCTTCCTTTCTTCCTTTTTTCTTCCCCCCTTTTCCCTTCTTTTTCTTGATGAATGACTTGATGCTTTCAATCTTGTCTCTGTCCACTGCTTCAAAAAAGTGGAAGACTGTGGTTTGTAATCTAAGACTTCATGCTCCAGCTGCTGAGGTTACCAAAAGGACAGTATTGGGATCAAAGAAACCTACTCATGCCTATTAGATGGGAATGAACAGCTGATTCCCAGAGCTATAGCTGAGGTACCTCAAGCTAGAGCAATTCATCCAAAGAAAGAGCTGGTGTGTCAATCCTGATAAGGAGAATTGTTAAGATAAAAGAAATTCTCATGGCCAAGCAAACAGAAGAGTGGGTATCTACTCAAATCTGGTGAGCATCAAAAGGACAGATTGGAAACAGAAGGGGCAATTGCTCCACCATGAACAAATGGGTCATTCCACTCTGTGTGTTGGTGAAATAATGTTGAAGTAAAAAATTTCCCACAATAAAATACAGCATAGAGGAACATTAGTAGAATTTCAGTCATTCATTCTGCTCCCATGTTTTTCTTTATTCTTTAAAACACTCATGAAGGTATGGCACTTTTTTTTCTTTTTTTTCTGCTTTCGGTGTGGGCACTTTGATGATTTCAATTTCTCTTCCCAAAGAGTAAAATTTAGTGTGAAAGAATTTGAAAGGCTTTTGACTAAAATACTTCAAAGATATTTTTGCCACTCCTATGCATATTTTCCATTTTGTTCACTTTCAATATTTATTGACAATAGAAATCATATTTGCAGTCCATTTTTAGAACTTTGACAAAGGTTCTTAGAAGAAATAAAATCAAATAGTTCCAACAAACCCCTAAGTGTCTTTGTGCGGCCCATTTAAAATCAGTTTCCCTTCAATCCTTGAAAAACTTAATACTTTAATAATTCTGGGTATTTACTATTTTCAAAACATAATATAAATGGTATTATACAGTATGTGTTTGATTTTAGTCTGGCAACTTTCTCCAAACTAAATTTTAAACATATCATTTTGTGCAGCTCAGTTTTTTCTTTAAATGTCTGAGTTATAAATTCTGTTTAATAGATGTATTAGAGTTATTTCATCCATTAATTGATGGACGTTAAATGTTTAAAGATTTCTAGCAATTGATAGTAAAATTTCAAAAGTAATCATTATAAAATTTATTAATAAATGCATTACCAACAAACTCTTTATAACATTAAATATTTACTAGTTTTCCTTGTTACATTTTCTATGAGTTATTTTTTAATTTCTTTTTGTGTGTGTGTGTGTTTTGGGTCACATTCGGCAGTGCTCAGAGGTTATTCCTGGCTCCATGCTCAGAAATTGCTCCTGGCAAGCACAGGTGACCATATGGGATGCTGGGATTTGAATCGATGACCTTTTGCATGAAAGGCAAACGCCTTACCTCCATGCTATCTCTCTAGCCCCTATTTTTTAATTTCTAATTAAGTAATTTTATAAAATTTTAGTTAACTCTAGTATGATTTGAGGACATTCTTTGGACTATCAATGCTTATACTATTAACAACTGTTATTATTAGGGCTTGTTTTGATTTAAAACAAGGGCTCTATTACTCTTTATTTTATCTATATATGAAAATAATGATATTTTCTGATGTTGGGTGGTTTATTTCATAAATGGCACTTCTCTATCTCTTTCACTTCTCTATTTTTACTTAATATTAAATTTTCTATTGAGTACAGTAGAAGTTTGAGTGCAAAATTCATTTATCACTCATTTATGTCCAAGCAACATTTTATTAGTCTATTTGAGGTCAATGCTTAGGCTCATGTACATTCAGGATTGTACTATCTCTTTTTTGTAATTATTTCTTTTATCTCTGCTACTAAAATTTATATTTAACCTAAATCATTCACATGTAACAGACACAATCGCTGTATAAATCAATCAGACCACATCTAAAAAAATTAGAAACAACATACAGAGTCTTACCTATAACATTATGAAAGGGTTGAGGAGGAGCATAAAATAGAGGAAGATGGAAATAAGTCAGAGGGAATAGCATTTAGGCAGAGCACTGGAAGAGTAGGATTATAGCAACATCAAACAGATCAGAAAGGCACACAGAGCTGAAAGTCAAACCAAAACTAAACAAAAATAACCATGATAAAATAACTAAGAACATCCAGAATACAGATGTCTTTTGTGTAAAAATGTCCTCTCTCCATCTATAGTCAAGACTGTAATGCCAACCAGCTAATTCTAGCATAATAGTAGCTTGTATTTCTCTTTATATATCTACATATATACATATATATATGTATCTCTATATTTTTCTCAATAGATACCTATATATCTATGTTTCTCTATATATAGATAAATTATAGATAGAAAGAAAGAGAATTATATTTGCATAGCTGGTGTCTCATCATCACAAATTATTTTGGGTAGGGTGCTTTCTATGCATGCCACTAACCTGGGTTCTATCTCTGGTACCCAATATGGTCCACCAAGCCTGTCAATAATAACTCTGAGCAGAGAGCTGAGAGTAAGATCTGAGCACCAAGTCCATGCTTCTAAAAGAACATATGCAAATTGTAGAGATAGGGAGAAGGATATATAGGGCATGGGCAGCACTGCCAGGTTGAAGTGAATAAAATAGGTGACCAGTAGGGCATTGAGTGAGCAACTAGAGGTCAAATAAGTGGTCCATTCTATACCTGAAACCTGCAGTGTCAGCATCCTAGGGCATAGTCAAAGGTATTGGATGAATGTGGGGTCTGAGACTGCCTCATTCCAGTTGCAGCAGCACTGGCAGGACACTCAGGAAAATTCTGTCTTAGAGATCTTTAGTATTGAGAGAAAAGAGTGGGAGAGCAGGCAGTGCATAGGAAGCATAATCTATAGTGGAAATGTAAGGTAGCAGGAGGCTTGAGCTCTGGGAGAAGGACACCTGGGTATTTTGATAGCCCCTGAACCCTACTGTGGTGGGGACCACTGATCCTAAGTAAAAATAAAAATGACTCCATCAATATAACCTCACACTGAACTGGAAATTCATGGTCTGGAAATCCTTTTGTGCACAGGCTTTTTTCTCTGATAGCAGAAAATTTTCACTGCATGATGCCAATATATACCCAGGGTTCAAAGAAAAGTCACACATTTTGTGTTCTCCACATTCTCTTCTAGGTTAGCTCCTACGATAATGGCAACTTACAGAAACAAAATATGAAAAATAAAGTCGCTTATATGTTAGAAAGAAAAAATGGCATTTTTGAATTTGATATGATTTTGTAGGTAGATTATTCAAATAAAGTAAGATGAAAGGTGGCCATAATTCATGAATATTTATAACTGCCTTTCTAAAGGGATATACAGATCATGTTTTACTGTGCAGCAGCACTGGGAATTTTTAAGATTTTTAAGTAACTTTTATTAAATAATAAATATGGTATGCATAAAACTATGACTGGCCATTTTTAAAATAATTTTTATTTTGACCAAAGTGGATTACAAATCTTTCATGGTAATATTTTAGGTACATAGTGACATTGAATCATGGGCATTCCCACCAACAATTTGTCCTCCCTACACCCCTGTTCCCAGCATGCATCCCATATCCCCCTCTTTTGCCCCCTGGGCTGCTAGTATAAGGAGTCCCTTCTGTGTCTAGCTAGTTGTAGCCTGGGTATCTATTCTGTTGTAGTTGGCTTTAAATTTGGTGTTTAAGTATGATCATTTTAAATTTCTACTCAATGTTCATACGACAGTTTGGTCTTGGTGCTCTCTATTATTTCCCCCTCAATTTGTGAGGCAGAACAAGATGGTTCAAGTTATGTGGTTCTGTTTGAAGATAAGAAAAAAAGAAAAGAAAAAATAGGGGGTTATTCAAACAAGCAAAAATGGGAGGAGTCCTTCTAGAGACTATAAAATCAGTTTAAGAAAAGATAGAGAAAAAGGAAGGAAAACATAAATAATACCAAAAAATCAAACAAAAAAAAAAGACAAAGAAAAGAAAAGAAAAAAAACAAGCAACAACAATTACAAAATATTTTTAATTTGTGCTATTTTCATAGGCACAGTAAAAATTGGGGATATTAGAAAGGGAATTCCCTTGGCCTAAGAGATACAGGGTTTCTCCACTTTTGAAGTATACTGTCATGGGTATAACTACATGCTCCGTATATGCTCTTTTACTCTTCCCTCAGTTCTTTTGTGATGTCTGGAAGCTTTCCACTTCATCGTGGATGATAAAATCAGGCCTGTGTAGCTAGTGATCTTAGTATTTGCACATGTCATAGGAGGGAGCTAAAAATGGAGTTTTTCTTTACGATTCCAGAAGTTCTGTTCCATCATTGTTGTTTTAATCAGTCTTCTGTAGCTGGTGGTGACCTTTTTATATGAATAAAGTTGCAGATGAGTAAAAAGAAAAGAATTTTGGAAAAATTGAGGGCTGATAGAACAGAAGTTATAATACTCATTTTAGATGTTGCTGAGTCTAGTTTTATTCCCAGAACTGCATAGTCTACTGAGCACTAGTAACTAACTTGTAACTACTAAGTATTTAGTTGTAAATAGTTAGTGGCTACTACTTAGTAGTAACCCCTGAACACAGACCTAGGAGTAATTCCTGAGCATCTCCGGGTATGGCCAAGTTTATTCCCCCCCCCACCCAAATGAGAAAAAATTTTAAATGGGTAATTTGCTGAAAGTTGATTTACCCCACTTACAAAATTATGATAAATCCAATCAAGCTTCTTTACTCAAATATGCCACAAACTTATTTTTATTTTTTAAATAGTGTAGTGATTTGAACCCATGACATCACACATGCAAAACAAGAGCTCTACTGTTGAACTAATATCTGGCATTAAGATGGTGATTCAAAAGTAGAAATGAAGCAATTGATTTGTAAAAATAAGGGCAGTTTTTTGTTTGTTTGTTTGTTTGCTACACCTAGCTGTGCTCCAGGTTAACTGCTGCAAGACTCTGGAGACCATATATTATGTCAGGGGTTGAAACTGGCTTGACCACTGATCTCTTCAATATTATTTTAATAAGTATTTAATACAACATAACTGTATTTTAAAATTACCTTGAAAGAAAAATCCATTAATTTAACACAATATATTTTAAATAAAAATTAATTTCTAGGAGCTGGAGATATAGTACAGTTGGTAGGGTGCTTGCCTTGCATGCACTTTCCTGAATTTAATTCCTGGCATCCTATATGGTCCTCTGAGCACTAACAGGGGTAATTATTGAATGCAGATCCAAGAGTGACTCCTGAATACCATTGAGTGTAGCCCCCCAAACAAAACCCCAAATTATGTTCTATTACACATAGCATTATAAATAATCATTATTAAACAATATAATAGACATTTAAAAGTTGGTAATAGAAACACAGCTCATATTTTTATATATGTGTATATGCAAATTATATACAATTTTAAACAAATGCGTAAGATATTACCTTGGAAGGAAGGCATATATGATTGTATAAAATTTTAAATATGCACGTGGAAAGAAATATTAATTACCTACTGTTCCGTACAAAAATACATTCTTTGTACATTCTGGACTCAAATCATATGTATCATAAATAGATAAAACTATAGTAGAATATTTTTGCTATTGAATTTTATTTAAATAGCACCTTGAATTTCAAAGACATAAGGAAAACAAAGAGTTAGATTTTATGACTAGGAGCTTTTTTATTTATCAAAATAAATACAGTTAAGAATTCCATTTAAAGACAGAGAAAATATTTTCAGAATATTCAACAAATGATAAAAATTCACATAGTATTATTGATAAGTTATTGAGTGACACTAGAGTAAATTGTACAATACAGTTCCATAAGAAAAACATTGTACAATGAAAAATATGATTTTAAAGGGATAAATAAAATTTTCAGAGGGCCAGTTGATAACTGGGAAAATGTTCAAATCATGGGGAAGATAAGGAAGGAGATCCATGTTTGCCCATCACATAGGAAAGAGATTTTGAAGATTGGCAGTGTGATGCATATTCAATCCCTGGAAACATTTAGTCCCTTAAGCACTGCTTGGCAGATTTCCTTTAAGCACTGCCTTGTTAAACCCTTAAATAAACAGAGAAATAAGATTTTAACAGGTCAAGGAAATACACTGATTCTTGTGCACTGTTAATCTGCTATACGTTGGTACAAATCATGAGGAACCATGGGCAAAATTTCTTTATGTGAGTATTAATCCATAGTTCAAGTTCTAGATCTATCTTGAAAATGATTGGCAGTATGCCTGATAATAAACAGGCTTTGTAATGATGTTTAGCACAGATTGTTATTGTAAACGTTTTTGACTGAAGTGCTCAGTTGTTACTGAGAAGATTTTACATTGTTGATTTTACATTTTGCATCATTTTTACCTCTGATGTTTGAACTTTTTAAAAGCCTTTCAAAACAATCTGACATTATCTCACAATACATCTGAAAATCGCTTATTGTCTTGAGAATTTGCTCAAGCTGGGTAAAGTGGAATACAGTGGATTACATTGATTTTATTGCTTTCTGTAATTTATTGCTTGGACTAGGGAAATAAAAAAAGTCGGTGAAAATATTATCTAGAGTACTAGGTTTTAGCATTTATTAAAAGGCTTATTTAAATGATGCTATTTGTGGAGGAGTCTTGCAATTTTTGGAAATGCCTTTGGTGCCTGTGAAAGCCTCCTCTTTTGTCAAGTTTGAGATCTTTTACTTCTTTTAATGTCAGAAGCTGCACAACTAGAAGTTTTGGTATGGTATCACACACTATCATACACAGAGAATGACTTTTAGGATGGAAATTAGAACAGAACTGAAAATAGGAAATGGTCTCTTTGACAAGTGAATATTTTCTATTTATGTACTGCATTCTGGAGTTAAAAGAAAAGTAATGAAGATTTCTTTCGAATTTATATTGGTTTTTCAACCAGGCTTATAAAATTACTACATCAGTGTTGAGATGAAAATAATTTTGTAGATAGAAAGCATGTCTAAGCACTTACTTTGTTTTAGGACCTAATTACATTCTATTCTGACTTGTGCATTATTGCTGTGAAATATATGTGCCCACATTATAAATATAAGATAATCATAAATAAATATCAGGTGATTCAATGTCAAAATGAATTTTGAACAATTCATACAGGTATAAAATTACTGAAGGAAACAGCTCATCTGGATAAAGCTGAGCATACAAAGTAAGACCACAAAACTATTAAATATTATTTGGAGTATAAACAAACAGGATAATTATTTATAAAGCTTTTTCATTGATATCTCCATTTTGGAAATGGGAAATTTGTATTTACTGCCTGATAAGAACCTAATATTTAATTTATGACACAGAAGGAACATCTTGCCTAAATTTGACTGATAAATTTTATAAAACAATTGTGCTAGACCATCACTTTCCTATAACATTTTCCTATAACACATGGCAATATCACTCTTTAAATTTATATGGGCCAAATGTATATACAATGACATACATAAGTGTCTTAATTTTGGCCAGAGCAGTTGAGTTTTTGATTTGCTAACCTGGGCTTCATTCCTGCATCCCATATGGTTCCCCAAGTCCTGCCAGGTGTGATCTCTTAATACCGAGTTTCGAGGAAGCTCTGAACTCTGCCAGGTGTCCCTAAAACAAAAAAGTCCTTACTTTATTTTTTTAGTGAAAACTTTTTGTTTGTAGTTATACAAAATATTAATCCATAAAAGTCTTTTTCAGCATATGCATATATATTCACAATGAGTGTCTATATTTATATCTGTATAATTTATAAATTAATAGTAAGTAAATCCTAGAATTGCAATCACTCTAAAACATTTTTATGCTTTGGCTCAAATTTTAACTTTATTTTAGTCACTCATAAAGAAAAACTTTAGTTTTACCGAAGATAAATTTTATATTTTCAATGTCCTTTTGCTGTCTTCTTTTCAATTCCAATGTAAATAACATTTCCTACATTATCTTTTACTATTATACTGTTTAAATTTTTCATATTGTCCCTGTTTGTGACATCAGGCTGGGAAAATCCATGAAACTACGCCTGCCCAGTGGGGCCTGACTGAAAAATTGTGAGTGCTGCCTGTGTGTGTCTGTCTAAGTCCTCTTGCATGAACCTCTTGGGAGTGGGCCGAAAAAGGCTCCAGAAAACTCACTCTCCCAGAGGCCAATTCTAGGGAGGGAACACCAAGGAACTGCTCCATAAAGTGAAAACCGGCTATAAGCAGTACTTTGCAGAAGCAAGGTCCCTGTTTGTGACATCAGGCTGGGAAAATCCACAGAACTACGACTGCCTAGTGGGGCACGACTGTGAAAAATTGTGAGTGCTACCTGTGTGTGTCTGTCTACTGTCCTCTTGCATGAACCTCATGGGAGTGGGCTGAAAAGAGGCTCCAGAAGAGCACTTAACTCTGCTTCTCTATGGGGCCATGCACTCTTTCTAAGCAAAGAACACCATTGGAACAAGAAGAAAAAAATCACACTAAGAACTGTGCTGGATCACTGAAGCCCAGCATTTCTCTCCGGACTGTCTTCTCTGCTGTGTACTCGGGCCTAAGATTTGATCCTCTGTGAGGCTTCATCCATGGAGGACTCCCCTCCCTTGGAGGCAAGTTGACCCATCCAGAAAGGGCAGAGCCAGAGGAGTGTGGCTGCCTGCATCATTTAACCAATGAATACCACCACAAAACGTAGAAAAACCCACAATACAAGTGTGACAATGGGGAAACAACGCAGGCCAGCATCAGACATAGATAATGAAGATGACAATTCTGAGGACCAGATAATGACCAACCAACTAATCAACCTCAGATAAGGACATTAGACTAGCAATATGAAAGATGCTCAACGAACTCAAAAAACCCATGGATCGAGTTGACCAGAACACTAATAAGAACCAAGAAAATATGAAGACAGAAATCACAAAACTCCAAACTGAAATAACATGTCAAATAACAGGCCTGAAAAAGTCAGTAAACGAAGTGAATGACAAAATGGATAAGCTCTGGAACAGGGTATCAGAAGCTGAGAATAGACTTGGTGCTGTGGAAGATGAGATAAATAACAAATCCATACAGCAGGAGAGATTTGAAAAAAAAAACAAAGCAAATGAACAGACAATGGAAAAATTAGTCAAAGAATGGGAATAGATGAAAATAGAAGTCTATGATAAGCTCAACAGAAACAATTAAGAATCATTGAAGTCCCAGAGACCCAGGAAAAATTTCCAGAAAAATCAACAGTCAAAAACATCATTAAAGAGAAACTTCCAGAGCTAAAGAATATATGTGATCAAATCCTGCATGCTCGAAGAGTACCAACCAAAAGAGACTCCAGAAAAATACCCCAAGACACATCCTAGTCACAATGACGAATCCCACAGATAGAGACAGAATTCTGAAAACAGCAAGATCAAAAGGGAAAAATACATTCAACCGAGCATCCTTGAGATTTACAGCAGACCTGTCACCAGAAACACTCAAGACCAGAAAGCAGTGGTGGGACATTGTGACAAGACTGAATGAAATGATGCTTCACCTAGAATACTGTACCCAGCAAAACTCACTTTCCGGTTTGATGGAATAATACATGGTTTCACAGACAAAAAAACAGCTCAGAAACTTTACAGACTCAAAACAAGTCTTAAGAGAAATATGTAAAAACCTAATTTAAGACAAGACTAACCAAAAGACACAGCAAATTTTGATATAAAGATGGCATTAAATCCCAGGACAATTCTTTCTCTCAACGTCAATGGACTAAATGCACCAGTTAAGAGATACAGAATGGCTAAGTGGATCAAGAAACTCAATCCAACCTTCTGCTGCCTAAAAGAAATGCACCTGAATAGTCAGAACAAACATAGACTCAAAAAAAAAAAGGCTGGAGAAAAATTATCCAAGCAAACAACACCCATAAAAAAGCTGGAGTGGCCATATAAATATCAGATAATGCAAACTTTATACTCAGGAAGGTTGTAAGGGACAAAGATGGACACTTTATATTAATCAAGGGGTATGTAGAGCAGGAAGAAATAACTCTCCTAAACATATATGCACCGAATGAGGGGCCATCAAAATATTTAATACAATTGTTGACAAATCTGAAAAATAATATCAATAACAACACAATAATTGTGGGGGACCTCAACATGGCTTTGTCAACACTAGATAGGTCAACCATACTGAAACCCAACAATAATATAGTAGACCTGAACAGAGAAATGGAAGAAAGAGGCCTAGTGTATATATGTAGGACACTCCATCCCCAGAAACCTGGATACACATTCTTCTCCAATGTACATGGGTCATTCTCCAGGATAGACTACATGCTGGCACATAAAACATACCTCAGAATATCAAGAGGATAGAAATTTTGCAGACTACCTTCACTGACTACAAGGCTCTGGAATTATTTGTGAATTACAAAGGGTCACAGAAAAAAACTTTAACACCTGGAAGTTAAACAGACTAATACTGAATAACCAGTGGATCGGAGATGAAATCAAGGAGGAAATCAAAAGGTTCCTGGAAACAAATGACAATAAAGACACAAACTATCAGAACTTATGGGACATAGCAAAAGCAGTACTGAGAGGAAAATTTATAGCTTTGCAAGCACACATCAGGAAGGAAGAAGGAGCTTACCTGAGTAGCTTAATGACACAGCTAATAGAACTAGAAAGTGCTCAACAAAAGGACCGAAAAATAGGGACACAGAAGGAAATAACAAAGCTGAGAGCAAAAATCAACGAAGTGGAAACAAAAAACATAATCTGAAAGATCAAAAAAAGCAGAATTTGGTTATTTGAAAAAAATAAACAAGATTGACAAACCACTGGCAAAACTAAAAAAGAGAGAGAGAAACATGATAACTCCTATTAGGAATGAAAAAAGAGAGATAACTACTGATATGGCAGAGATTGAAAGGATAATCGGAAACTAATTTGAGAAACTCTATGCCACTAAAAATGAGAACCTGGAAGAAATGGATAAATTCTTGGACTCTTATAATATTCCAAGGTTGAAGGAAGAGGATGTAGCATATCTAACACCCACATCACTATTGCAGAAATTAAAATGGTAATCAAATATCTACCCCAAAACCAAAGCCCAGGCCCAGATGGATTCACTCATAAATTCTTTCAAATTTTCCAAGAGGAACTCCTACCAATCCTGGCAAGACTCTTTCATGAAATTGAACAAACGGAAACACTTCCAAATAGCTTTTATGAAGCCAACATCACCTTGATACCTAAACTAGACAGAGATGCTACCAAAAAAGAAAATTACAGACCAATATCACTGATGAATACAGATGCAAAGATCCTCAACAAGATCCTGGTAAATAGGATTCAATGCCTAATTAAGAAGATCATCCACTACGATCAAGTAGGTTTCATCCCAGGAATGCAAGTATGGTTTAATATCCATAAATCTATCAATATCATACACAACATGAACAAGAAAAATAAAAACCACATGATCATATCAATAGATGCAGAGAAAGCATTTGATAAGGTCCAACACCCATTCTTGATCAAAACTCTCAGCAAGATTGGAATGGAAGGAACCTTTCTCAATATAGTTAAAGCCATCTACCACAAGCCAGTGGCAAATATTATCTTCAATGGAGAAAAAACTAAAAGCCTTCTCTCTAAATTCTGGCACAAGACAAGGCTGTCCTCTCTCACCACTCCTATTCAACATAGCACTGGAAGTACTTGCTATAGCGATTAGGCAAGAAAAAGATATCAAAAGAATCCAGATAGGAAAGGAAAAAGTCAGGCTCTTACTGTTTGCAGATGACATGATACTCTACTTAAAAAACCCTAAAGACTCTACCAAAAAGCTTCTAGAAACAATAGACTCATATAGCAAGGTGGCAGGCTACAAAATTAACACACAAATGTCAATGGCCTTTCTATACATCAATAGTAATAAGGAAGAAATGGACTTTAAGAAAACCACCCCATTCACAATAGTGCCACACAAATTCAAATATCTTGGAATCAACTTGACTAAAAATGTGAAGGATCTATACAAAGAAAACTATAAAACTCTGTTCCAAGACACAAGAGAGGACACGCGGAAATGGAAACACATACCCTGCTCATGGATTGACAGGATTAACATAATCAAAATGGCAATACTCCCCAAGGCATTATAGAGATTTAATGTGATCCCTCTAAAGATACCCATGACATTCTTCAAAGAAGTGGATCAGGCACTTTTGAAATTCATTTGGAACAATAAACACCCTAGAATAGCTAAAGCAATCATTGGGAAAAAGAATATGGGAGGAATTACTTTCCCCAACTTTAAACTCTAAAAAAGCAATTGCTATCAAAACAGCATGGTATTGAAATAAGGACAGGCCCTCCGATCAGTGGAATAGGCTTAACTACTCAGAGAATGTTTCCCAGACATAGAATCACCTAATTTTTGATAAAGGAGCAAGAAATCCTAAATGGCGCAAAGAAAGCCTCTTCAACAAGTGGTGTTGGCACAACTGGCTAGCCACTTGCAAAAGATTGAACTTATCCCCAGCTAACATCATGTACGAAGGTAAAATCCAAATGGATTAAAGACCTCGATATCAGATCCAAAACCATATGATATATGGAACAACACATAGGCAAAACTCTCCAGGACATTGAGACCACAGGCATCTTCAAGGAGGAAACGGCACTCTCCAAGCAAGTGAAAGCAGACATTAACTGATGGGAATATATTAAGCTGAGAAGCTTCTACACCTCAAAGGAAATAGTGCCCAGGATACAAGAGCCACCCACTGAGTGGGAGAAACTATTCTTACAATACCCATCAGATAAGGGGCTAATCTCCAAAATATACAAGGCACTGACAGAACCTTACAAGAGAAAAACATCTAATCCCATCAAAAAATGGGGAGAAAAAAATGGATAGACACTTTGACAAAGAAGAAATACAAATGGCCAAAGGACACATAAAAAATGCTCCACATCACTAATAATCGGGAGATACAAATCAAAACAATGATGAGGTACCACCTTACACCACAGAGAATGGCACACATCACAAAGAATGAGAATAAACAGTGTTGGCGGGGATGTGGAGAGAAAGGAACTCTTAACCACTGCTGGTGGGAATGCCGTCTAGTTCAACCTTTATGGAAAGCGATATGGAGATTCCTCCAAAAACTGGAAATCGAGCTCCCATAGGATCCAGCTATACCACTCCTAGGAATATACCCTAGGAACACAAAAATACAATACAAAAACCCTTCCTTACACCTATATTCATTGCAGCACTATTTACCATAACAAGACTCTGGAAACAATCAAGATGCCCTTCAACAGACGAATGGCTAAAGAAACTGTGGTACATATACACAATGGAATATTACGCAGCTGTCAGGAGACATGAAGTCATGAAATTTTCCTATACATGGATGTACACAGAATCTATTATGCTGAGTGAAATAAGTCAGAGAGAAAGAGAGAAAGAAAAACGCAGAATGGTCTCACTCATCTATAGGTTTTAAGAAAAATGAAAGACATTCTTGCAATAATAATTTTCAGACACAAAAGAGAAAAGAGCTGGAAGTTCCAGCTCACCTCAGGAAGCTCACAAAAAAGAGTGATGAGTTTAGTTAGAGAAATAACTACATTTTGAACTGTCCTAATAATGAGAATGTATGAGGGAATTGGAAAGTCTGTCTAGAGTACAGGTTGGGGTCGGGTGGTGAGGAGGGAGATTTGGGACATTGGTGATGGAAATGTTGCACTGGTGATGGGTGGTGTTCTTTACATGAATGAAACCCAAACACAATCATGTATGTAATCAAGGTATTTAAATAAAATATATATAAATTTTTTTCATAATGTTTTAGTTAATATTTTATGTAGTTTATGTAGTAAAAGAAAATTTTTTCCATATGAATGGCCAGATATATCAGTATCCTTTATAAAATTCTCTTTTCCGTGCATTTTAATGTAATTGGGCTAAGAGAGTCCTTTGTGAGCCTGCTGCTAGCTCCAAAACACACCTCGAACCAGCCAGCCAACTCTGGCAAAAGATCTTGAACAAAAAGTTCCCAAACTACTTATTTGGCTCTCAGCAGTGCCCCAAACTGGAAGGTCAAGGTGGGACAACAGGCAAAGAATAATCTTATGGAAATATTTTCATATACAACTGGTATGTTATCACATCTATAGGCTATTGTATTCTCATTGTTAGGTTGATCATCTCTACACTACTATCAATGACATATTTAAAAATACTATCTGCTTTTTTGGGGGGGTTTTAGTCATACCCTGCAACATTCAGGGGTTACAATTGGCTCTGCACTCAGAAATCGCTCCTGGCAGGCTCAGGGGACCATTTGAGGTGCTAGGAATCGAACAGGGGTTTGTTCGGGTTTGGCCACGTACAAGGCAAATGCTCTACCACTATGCTATTACAATCTGCTTTTAATAAGCTTAAGATCGTACCAGTTGAGTCCTTCATAGTGCTAAAAGATGGCAGGAATTCTTGTCTAAGTCATTATCTTAAAAGGAAGTTTTTTTTTTGTTTTGCCATTTAGTTTCATGCTGGCTTTTAAAGAAATTTCCTGCAGGCTGGAGGCATAGGTCAATGAGCTGAGCACAAAAACGCCTGTTCAATCGTAACACTGAAAGATTATCCAAGCACTGCTGGCAGTGATCCCTAGGCTCAAAGCCAGGTGAAACCCCCTGAGCATTGCTGGGTATGCCCTCAAAAACCATCCAAATTCACCCAAAACTCAGAATACCAAGAAATTGGGGGACTAGAAGAGATGTAAGGACACTTGTAGAAGGTCTCGTCCACTTTTGGTGTCCGTAAAGGTTCTGAACTTTGGACATCAAACCCAAGGAAATTAACCAAATAGTAACCATGTTTCTAATTAGAATTAAAAACTAATACTGTAAGTACTTTTTGTGTTTGCTCTTTTCTTTCCATTTCTTGTTGCCATCTGAAGATTTGGTACTTTTTTCTAAGATCAATAATGATTAAAAAATTACAAATCACAAAGCTTTCCATGGTAGGATTGTTCAACATACTAATGGAAATAGAATATTCTATTTGTTTAATACAATGATGCATTAAATTTCCTAGTGTTCCATTTAGTATTTAATATTGCATTTCTAAATGATATCTGTATAGTACGGTGTTTTCCATTATTGTATTTTAATGCTTGAGATAATAAAATTACTCAAGCTTTAGAACATTATCTTTAGAAAATATTTTGGAAAAATTTAATTTAAAAACTTTCATTGAGAAGTAATGCTTTCTCTAGGAAGGATTCACTGATATATCCTCCTTATCATATACAGGAAGAACAGGTATTTTATATTAGTTGTAGTTTTGACATTGATGTTTAATTGTGAGATTTCTATCTTACAGAAAACATAAATTTGGCTCTTTACTCAAGTGTTGCAGTCTAGGATTTGTATTTCTCAGAGAACCCATAGCCAGGAAACTGAGCATATAAAATTGTTTTGCTGCCTCCCTGCCCTAGAAATTATAATTTTACCTACATTCATTAATGCATCTGTATAAGGATTTCAGTTCAGTTTTCTTTTTTTTTTTCTTTTTAAGATATTCAAATATTTTTTTTATTTTTCTTTTTTTTATTTATTTTTGATCATAGTGGCTTACATATTGTTGACAATGATATTTTAGGTACATATTTACATAAAATCAGGGGGAATTCCCATCACCAAATTGTCCTCCCTACACCTCCGTTTTTGTCCTACCACCCATGTCCTCTTCCCTCACCCACAGGGTAGCTAGGATGTGTGGTCTCCTCTGTATCTAGCCTACTGCATAGTAGTCTTGCACCTCTTTGGTCCTGGTGTCTCCCTTGTTTCCCCCTCTAATTGGGGGGGCAGGACTAGCTAGTTCAAGTTACGTGGTTTTGTTTAAAGGAGAGAAAAGTAATAAACTGGGGTAAAAGTCTAATACGCCGAAAATAAGTGGAATTCTTCCAGAGGTTTTCAACATCGGTTTGAGAAATGAAGGAGAGAAAAAAGGTGAAACATTCCACCAGTACAAAAAGAAGTGTCAAATATCCCGTGAGGGCTCCAACAATAAGCACAAGCACCAAAAACAAAACAAAACAAAACAAAACAAACAAAAAAAACAAACAAAAAAAATAAAAACCCACAAAAATAAACACAAAACAAAACAAAACAAGCAAACAAACAAACAAATAAATGTCATGGTCTTGATATAGGAAACATGGCATAGCATACAAAGGAAGAACAGAAAGGAAGAGAAAGAATAAGTATAACTGGGGACAACTTCAATTATCACACCCAAACAGAGAAATTGACCAAAAATAGATGGGTAAATAAAAATAATAATAATAAATGAAAATAAAATAATATATATAAAAAATAATGATTTGTGCTTTTTTTTCCCCTCCTGCCCAGGCACAGTAAATATTGGGGTCATTCGAAAAGGAATTCACTTGGCCTAAGAGATATGGGGTTTCTCCGCCCTTGGAGTGTATTGTCATGGGATCAACTATAGACTCTGTTCAGGATCACTTACTCTCCTGGTGGTGCTTTTGTGGTGTTTGTAAGACCTCTGCTCTGTCCTGGGTGATACTATCAGGCCTCTGTGACTAGGGATCTCAGTATCTGCACAGATCCTGCGGTGGGAGTTATGATGAAGTCAGTCTTTGTGGTTCTAGAAGTTCTGTTCCATCATTGTCATTTTAATTCATCTTCTGTGGTTGGTGATCTTGGTCTTTGCACTGAAGCTAGGATGGCACCTAGGACAGTGTCTTTCTTTGTGCTTCCAGAAGCCCCATTCCATTACAATGGTCTCTGCCAGACCTTTGAAGCTGGGGATCATGTTCATTGTGCAGATCGTAGTTCAAACCCTGGGTTAGGGCTTTTTTATTGGTCCCAAGCTGTATACAGTCTGGTCATGGTTCTAGTAGCAGTCATCTGTAACTCGAAATCTTGGCTTTTGGGCCTTCCAAAGGGTGACAAGTCTTCTGATTTTGTCTTGTCGTTAGCTAGAAAGGTAGGATAACCTTCACTTAGGTCAAGTTGTTCCCATTTTCTTCGTTGTCAGGATGTCATATTAGAGCTGGCATTTGTTGGTGGCCTCGCAGTATTGCGGCTGTCCCGGGTGGGATTTGTTTCCTGTAGCAGTTGTGAAGGACTGTGCCGTTCCTGTGTCTGGGATCCAGGGTTCAAGGCTGGATTGATGGTATCTAAACACCTGAGGTCTAAGTTAATTCCACATGACATATTTTCAAGGTAGGAGATATCCCTCTATTGTAAACAACTATGAGTTCCTATCTCTAATAGATAAGAGCTCTCTTTTTTTTTGATATATATATATATATATTTATGTAAGAATCCCCCTTTATTTTAGTGTGCCTTTGCAGGGGGAAATGGTGCTACCTTATATTGTTGGTGCATTTGGGGGTGGTCAAAAGGGGAAAACAGAAACAGGTTACATACCCCAAAAAAAGATGAAAAAATAATAAATAAAAAAAATAGGTATCAAAAATGTATGTGCTTACATATGTATATGTAGGCCAGATTTTTTTTTAAATGAGGTAGCAAAGTATTTAAAGGGCCAAAGTGATGCATATGACTATCTTACATTTGGGGAAAAGCGGGTAAAGAGGTGGTGTGATACAGTTCTTATGCTTATGTTGGAAATACAGGTTTTCCCATTGTCTTTTGGGTTTTTCTTGTGGTGTGTGGGTCCCCAGGCATCTTTCCATCGCATCCCCAGATCTTCTTCAGAGTGGCAAAAGATTTGTGGCAGGGAGGTCCTGGAAGGGTTCTTGCATTGAGGATACTTTTAGACCTAAGTCCGGTTTCAGCTAACAGTCCACGTTAGGGGGAGTTGTTGGGGAGGGTCAGTTCAGTTTTCTTACATTAAACTTCACATAGGCACCAGACCACATTAACTGTGGACATTGCAACTTTATCCTCATGACTTGGTATTAATCTGCAGAGTTAAACATGTGATTGAGACTTGCCTTTCTGGGTCTAGAAAGTAATAATATCTTTTTATCTGTATGAATAATCTAGCCATGAATTAACAGTTCTGTCTAGGATTTTTAATGTTCATGAGGTTAGGAGCATTAGGTGCTATTTATTATACAGTCTACCAGAAAAATCTCCCCTTATGTTTCCTACAAGTGGGAATGAGTCTGCTAAAAAGTACCCAAAGCTCTTCATCATGATATAGGCGATGCTGTCATTTTCCCTAATGGTATATGGAAGAACGACCTAAATTACTATAGAATCACACTAAATGGATGTCCTCAATAGATGCCAAAGGCAATGATACATTAATTTCCTCTTTTATTCTTCAAGTAAAATATCTGCTATTAGGACCCTGTCTTAATGCCCATAAATATGATATTTATTGACTTATGTAATTTTCTGGTTATTGCATTTCACATATCTTAGTGAAGAGGATAAATTCTAATTCAGGATTTTTCTTCATATTATTCTCAATAAGCCAATTTTAAAAGAAATGCTCTTTCTATTATAATTGTTTTGTCCTTAATGTTGATGATCCTGGGGGAATTTGAGATTATTTTGGGTAATAAAATAAGTTGATTATGGACAAGAGAGATAGTAAAAAAGATAAGGTGCTTGTTTTGTATATGCTGACCTAAATTTGATCCCTAGCACTGTATATGGTCCTCAGAGGACCACCAGGAGTGATCTCTGAGCAAAGGTCCAGGAGCTCACCTTGAGCATAGTCAGGTTTTAGCCCCCCAATAAAATACATTTATTATATATGTATTTATATACTATTGAAATGTATTACTTTCAATTAGAACTTGAAAATATTTATTAAGTATTTTCTATATGTATGAGGGTTTAGACATTATTATTAAACCATATATATGATAATCATATAAATATCCATTCTCTAAATGATAATGGATAACAATAGTTATAGAGTTAAAAAGAAACATTTCTACAATAAGATAGAAGCAATTTTTCAGTTTATGTTTACTATGCTAATGACATTTTTATCTTATGTTTACTTATTCAAGATCTGACTTCACAGAGAATAAATTGACATGGCAAGATTTTTATATTTACCCACTTTTAAAGGATCTTAGTATATTTTCTTAAAATCCTACTATTTGGGCTTTAAGTGCTATCCTTGCACACTTCTGACTCAGATTTGATCATAAGTATCTCATATGGTCATGTGAGCCCCAAGAATAGTAACCCCTTAGTACAGAAATGGAAGTAAGTTTTACTCATAGCTGGGTGTGTCCAACTTCTCTCGAAACTATTTATACAAAATCTTACTATTTAAACAAATAATTTCACTGAGATTATTACATCAAAACAAACTTTCATACAATATGTATTGTATATTTGAAATCCACTAAGAGAAATAGATGTTATGGGAAATCTAAATAAAACCTCAAGCTTTGTCTTCTGGGCAAAACAGTTTAGGTGTTTTAGAATATAATTGGCCAAACAAAAATGCACCCAATTAAGAATAGAGTAGAAAATCTGGCAAGCAAAAAATATCCCTAGGAAAGAATTGCCTAAAACAGTTTAGGGTCTTTTATGCAGAGGACAACATAGAAGAGAATAGGATGGAAAAGTGTTATGATTTTACTCTGCATTTAAGAATGCCTACTGTTTGGCTATGTGAAATACCTCAGCTACTTCACTTCATGCATCTATTGAAATTCAGTGTGTTTACTGATTGACCTTAAGGTCTTTGCCAAATTAAAAAATGGATCACATGCTGGGAGCAATGTTGTACTGAATAAATGGCCAATATCTGAGCTTATTGATGATTGAAGACCCTAAATTTTGGGCATTTGCCTTGCACGGAGGTAACCCAGGACAGACTCGGGTTCAATCCTTGGCATTTCATATGGTCCCCTGAGCCAGGAGCAATTTCTGAGCCAGGAGTAACTCCTGAGCACCTTTGGGTGTGGCCCCCAAACAAACAAAAAACCAATTTTAACTTGTTTATTAGATCTTGACCCATTTCTCATTTGTTAATTAATATCATACATTTTAAATAAACTATGTTTATATATATTTAATGGTAGAAAAATATTCTACCATGAGAGATATATCTCATAGTTCTAGATATTTAAAGAGTAATTTATGACTTACTAATTACTAAATAATTAGTATCTATTACTAATTATTAAACTATTACTAATTACTAATTTATTTATTATTACTGGGTGATATGTGAATTTAGAAACATGTATATACTATAATATTTGTTCATCCTCAGCCTTTAAAATTTTTTAAAATATCTGTGGTACATTGTGAGTGCCCAAGATAAATGGATAATTATCCATATGAACTATTTTTTGGAATGTATTCCATTAATTTTATGCAGCTATAGAAGAATATATTCCACATTACAGAACCGATAATTCCAGAATACTCAATATTTGTCAAACCACAAGCAACCACATTGGATTGAGTTCTGGATGCCACATTTAAGTTCTTTGAAGGTCAGAAATATATTCAAAGGAAACTGAGTGAAAGGCTAAAATGATCGAGTTTGGAATTAGCGATGATTTTGGAAATGTTTAGCTTAGAGATCAGGGCATAGAGAAAGTGCCATAGATTTGTCTTTAAAAATCAGGACTGCCAGTTATCCAGTATCCAGTTCTTGAACTAATATTACTCATCTTCTATTGAGTATGGAACCCTCATAAGAGCAATTATGAATAAGAAGGTGGTTGTCTTTTCAAGATATAAACAGAATATCTGTTATATATTAAGGTCATATAAATTAAAACAAAACTATAGCTCTGAAGTGATAGAGTTCATATGAAGACTTATTTAAATATATTTTAGATAGTTTCTTATTTTATAACTAGAGATAATTGGATGGATGAATAGGATATATATTTTGAAAATAATGTACTGAAAATTAATGGTATGTAGTCAGTTTTATAAAGATTTTACTTGAAACCTTGTATTAACTCAAAATCATCACAATACTGTCAATTGATACTACTATTATTTTCATATATGAGAGATTGGGGCACAGAAAGCTTAAGCAACTTCCCAAATACCACAGAACTAGCAAGTAACAAAACAAAATGCAGTTTTTATATAGTTTAGCTTCAGCTAGCATGTTCTTAGCCACTAAGTTGCATTGACTCTCAGAGACTGTTGCTTCACGTTATTTGGAAATGTTCTCAGTCTCCATGGTTATCTGTCAAAATGATACTACCCACATTGAGAGAATGGTCTGTGTTCCTTGAGAACTTGATATTTGATTATTGTGAGTTTGTGAGGTTGTTGACATAGCTTATGAACAATCAGTGGTCATTCATTCATTAAGTTAGAGGGTATGATATTCAACTTTTAAGACATACTATCCTTTGATTTCTGATTAGGATAAATCTTTGTATGCCTTTACTGGTGGCCAAATAAAATTTCTGTTATTGTTGTTGTTTATAGCTAGTTATTTTATCTTCTAGATGCCCAGTTAGCACAATATATTTTTCAGTAAAATATTATATGTATCATTATATTCTACTTAGTTTGAATCTACGCTTAAAGTATCTTATTGAAACCATTGTTATTTACAAAGTCCTTTATATTTGAATTTCAGATATACAATGAATCAAGGCCAATACAACCACCAGAGTCAATTTTCCTCCACCAATATTCCCAGAGTGCATTCTATGCCATCACACTTTTCCCACTGGTCAGCCAGTATGACAGGCCCATTTTAAATTTAGGTGTTATAGTTCAGGAGTTCGGGTCTCTTGATTCTATTGTTTTTGACTGTGGCATGCACAATTAGTTCTGTTCTTTTTATATTCACAAATGTACCTGAGACCACTTGGCCTTGGATCCCATAATTTCTTTTTCTCCTGCACAATTTTATAGAAAAATGCAGAAATATGAGGTAAAACTAACTCTGTCACAAGATTCTATAAAAAAGGTGGGAGCACTTAACTAAAAGATAAAAGGGGGATGGCAGTATTTTGCATAGGCACAGCAAAAGTTGGGGAAAATAGAAAGAAAACATTTGGCCATAAAACTATCTGTAGGCTCCAGGTATACTAAGTTTTCTGATTCCCAAATCTTTCTTCATGGTCCCAGGGAGAGTTCTCTTTAATCATGGTTGTAGCAGTCTGGCTTCGATAATTAGAGAGCTTTGTTTTTGCACAAATCTTACGTCAAAATCAGGGTGTTATGGAGTGGATTGTCTTATATGTCTTCAACATATAAGTGGTAGGTGATGAGGCACATCAACCCGCCCTGAAAATATTATTGCTGTTTCCAAATCATCACTTTGTCATATGAATTCATCCAGGAGCAAGTCAGTGCCAAGCAGCATTATGTCTTCCCTTTGTAGAAATTTTGTAGCTGGCGCAGAAAACTGTGCTGGCTCCAAAGATGGGATCAAAGGTTCTGGATTGAGCAACTAATATCTGATAGACTGAAGCTTAAGTCAAGTGATGATGACAGATATTCAGGGCGAAAGGTCCCCTGCAATGAAAAAAATTAGGCCAGATAAGAACTTTCTATATCTAAAACTTTCCCATTTTAATATGCTTATGCAAAAAGGATCAATGTCACAGGATACTACTCGTGCACATGGGGTTAAAAATAGCAAGCTAAAGTATCAAGCTAAGAAATATCTATAACCTAGTTCTAACTTGAGCTCAGTACCCAAGAGAATCTTATATACTAAAATTTCCTGCCAAAAAATCCAAAAAAGAAGGGATGGGGAAAACTACATCTACATAAGGAAATACACAATAAGAATTATACCTATTAAGCAAATACACCTAAATAAATATACAGTGGAAATATAACCCTTTAAGTCTAGAAATAGCAGGGGCTGGATAAAATCTGGAGAACATCTTCAGCCTGAGACATGGTCTTGTGTGTTCTGAAAAAATGCCTCACAGTAGTCATGGATCAGGAAATGTCCTAAAAAGCTGAATCTGGTAATGAACAATAGTCTATGGCGAATGGAAGTGGGTGTAAATGACTCCCCGATAGCTAATCAGTAGCAGCAGCAATAGTTTTTTCCCAGGTAAGAAGGGCTGTGAGACTGTCTTTTCGCTTTGGAATGGCTTTGGAATGGCTGGCAGAGGGTTAGAATGAGGGGAATTTTCTGGTTCCTGAGGAGTTAAGAACTCAGGATAAAAAAGGGTTAAATAAGGAGAAATAACAGATCCGGTTGAGATAGTGAAAGGATAGAAAAGGATTTCTAAAGTGGTACGCAGGGGAGGGGGGAAGGAAGGGGTATATATAACAGGGGGAAGTTCTATATACTATGTAGACAGAAATTATGTACAATACAGACAGACATTAGACAGATATACAGGTGGCTACCCACAGACACATAGATAATAAAGATAGATCAATAATAGTTGAAAAACTGGCCCAGGTGGAATGAGTCAGAACACTTAAAAATATATAAAGCCCACAGGTCAGATGGAAAGGTTTTCCAGTTTCTAGGCAAATCATTATTGGTGAAGCTAAACTTTGCTGGAAAAAGGCTTACTGGGTTAGATTGTGCATTGAGCATTCTTTTTTTCTTTCCAACAAATACATTTATTTTTACATGAGCATGGTAAACAGTCTTGAAGAGGCAAATTTCATATTAGTCAATATTAGTTTTTATGTTTCTGAGTGTAAGCATTTTACAGTTAAGTATTATTCTAGTGTTTCAAGAAATATTTGGAATCTACTTGTCAAATTTCATTAAAAAAACTTCTTGGCAAAAAGCACCTGCCTTGCAAGCATAAACAGTGGGTTCAACCCACATACACCCAGTAGGCTCTGCTGTCTTGTATTATCCCCTCCTCAGCACTTCAAAATCACAAAATACTTGTTTTGTGGCTATCGTGAATGGATTTCTTTCCAACTTCTAACTAGTTATTTTTTTAAAAGTAGAAGCAATTAGTTTTCCAAACATTTCAACGATGGTACTGAATTCCTTTAGTTTAATTGAATTCATTAGTTTAATCATAACTTCTGAAAGAGCTTTGTCTCAATATTTTCATTTGCTTGTCTCTTTTATGTTTTTTATGGAATGTTTACCTCTCCCTTGTTTTATTTATTATGAGAACAAAGATGCAAAGAAAAAGGACAAGGTAAAGTTACAGTGGGAAGACAATCATTCATAAACAGAATTCTCAGAAGAAATTCCCTTCCTGACACCTTAATTTTGACACCTCAATCTTTCAGCCAAAGAACATTAAGAAAAATAAAAGAGGGGGCCGGGCGGTGGCGCTGGAGGTAAGGTGCCTGCCTTGCCTGCGCTAGCCTAGGACGGACCGCGGTTCGATCCCCCGGCGTCCCATATGGTCCCCCAAGAAGCCAGGAGCAACTTCTGAGCGCATAGCCAGGAGTAACCCCTGAGCGTCACAGGGTGTGGCCCAAAAAACCAAAAAAAAAAAAAAAAGAAAAAGAAAAGAGAACCCGTGCACAATTGCTTTGTTCCTCAAGTCCCCAGATTGTAGTACATTGTAACATTTCTTGGTAGTACACAAAGCAATCTAAAGCCACAAAATTTATGTAACTCCTTTAACATAGAAGGCATAGTATTTTTTACAGTTTAATGCACATGCATATTAGTTTAAGTTAACCTCAAAAGTTTAAGTGTTTTTTTAATGATTAGAGTCAAAGGAGCACAGCAAAAACGGTGTTAGAGTGGCAATTGTTGTTTGCATAAAACCAGCAAAATATGAGGGACATGGAAAAAAGCCTTGGCCTAAATACAAGGAGAAATTACCCCTGAAGTTTTCTGGCATAAGACCAACTCTAGGCTCCAGGCATACTAGGTTGTCCAACCCAGTCATTGTCTGTAGTGCCAATACATTTTCACACAGTCATTGTTGGTGTCAGTTTCTGTAGTTAAAGATCCTGGAATCTGTGCACATCTTACATAGAAGTCAGGACGATGTGGAAAATCTTCTAGTTTCACCTCACAATTACAGGGCAAAAACACAATACAAAAATGTCTTCCTCATACCTATAGTCATTGTCGTACTATTTACAATAGCCACACTCTGGAAACAACCAAGATGCCCTTCAACAGACGAATGGCTAAAGAAACTGTGGTGCATATATACAATGGAATTTTATGCAACTGTCAGGAGAGATGGAGTCATGAAATTTTCCTATACATGGATGCATATAGAATGTATTATTCTGAGTGAAATAAGTCAAAGGGAGAGAGATAGGCGCATAATAGTCTCACTCTTCTATGGGTTTTAAGAAAAAATACAAGACATTTTTGCAATAATCCACAGAGACAAAAGAGAGGAGGGCTAAAAGGTCCAGCTCACAACATGAAGCTCACCACAGAGTGGTAAGTGTATTTAGAGAAATAACTACACTGAGAACTATCATAGAAATGTGAATAAATGAAGGAAGTGAAAAGCCTGGATAGAGTATAGTTGGAGGTGGATAGGGAGATTATGTTGCAGAACAACCCTTGATGGGGTTGACTGATGGAGGGATGGAGGATGAGGTCTTTCTCCTCCCGTTCGGACCACACATCTGTTGCCTAGTTCAGCCGGCAGGTATCTGTTTCAGGAGAGTGGTGAGTAGAAAACTCACAGGCAGTCAGACTTCAGGAGATAACAGCTTTATTCCGTTGATAAGGGTGAAGCCAAAAGCCCCAGAATCAGCCCCAGATAATAACTTGGGACATTGGTGGTGGGAATGTTGCACCAGTGAAGTGGGGTGTTCTTTAAATGACTGAAACCCAACTACAATCATATTTGTAATCAAGGTGTTTAAAGATATTAATAATAAAAAATAAAAATAAAAAAGAATTCATCTTAATAAATCATAATTAAATGAAAAAAGAATTTGTTTTATATATAAAAATAGACAATAAAGATAGATTCATAATAGTTAAAACCTGGACAGGAGGAATGGGTCAGAACACTTAAAAAGTATAAAGCCTACAGGTCAGAAAAAAGTCAACTCAAAATGGATAAAATTCCTTGAAATCAGACCTGAATCTATAAAGTTTATCGAGAACAAAATAGGTCGAATACTCGAAGACCTATATATCAAAAATGTCTTTGAGAATGGAGCACCAATGGCAAGAACTTTAGCATCAAACATAAACAAATGGGACTACATCAAACTAAAAAGCTTCTGCATGGCGAAAGAAACCCTACTTAATGCAAGAAGACAGTTAACAGAATGGGAAAAAATCTTTTCACTCTACATCAGATAAAGGGCTGATATCTAGAACATACAAAGCATTCAGAAAGCTGAGCCCCCAAAACCAAATAAAGCCATAAAAAATGGGGAGATGAAATGAATAGACACTTCTCTGAGGAAGACAGAAGGATGGCCAACAAACACATAAAAACATGCTCACCTTCACTCATCATCAGAGAGATCCAAATCAAGACAACAATGAGATACCACCTTACCCCAGTAAGGATGGCTCACATCAAAAATAATGGGAACAATCTCTTTTGGCAGGGATGCGGTATAAAAGGAACTCTCATCCACTGCTGGTGAGAATGCCCCCTAGTCCAACACCTATGGAGAACAGTCTGGAGAGTGCTCAAAGAACTCAGAATTGAGCTGCCATTTGACCCAGCAATTGCTCTCCTAGGTATATACCCCAAAGTTGGAAGGACATTCATTCCAAAATACGTGTGCACCCCACTATTTATCGCAGCACTTCATATAAAAGCCAAGTCTTGGAACCAACCTCGATGTCCAACAACAGATGAATGGATCATTAAGATGTGGTATCTATACACAATGGAATATTACATGGCAGTCAGAAATGATACAAGCACAGACTTTGCAGCAACATGGATGGATCTAGAACATGTTATGTTAAACGAAGTAAGTCAGAAGACAAAAGATAAACACAGAATGTTAGCACTATTCTGAAGCACCTAGAACATACATCTTATACACAACTAACACTCAACAATCAAATAATAGGGTTTAACAGGGTAGAAACTCTAAACACTGTAATAGTCAACATATACTCGAGTGCAGTGCCCAAAATACATGAAAAAAGGAACAACGCAAACTCTTGACCGCATACTACCACAAAGAAAACAGCAACACCAGAAACAGCAGCATAGAGAGAACAGGTATGTAATCAGTCTTCTACGACGAAGGCCCACAATAATCCCTTGGAGATCGTATACAGGATCACAGGTAAAGAATACCACGGGAAATCACTGACTCCAATGGAAACATCCCATAACATCATGTTTTAATGCCTTATCTTACTACATTTAAAATAACCTCTCAGCTTTTTTGTCCACAGGCATCCTTGGATACAAAGGGTGGACAAACCGAGATGGCAGCTCGGGATACCACACGAGATACCATACCTAGCTGGCACTACGATATGGTCCCGAGAAAACTCTTTAACATACACTTTATTTCAAGGTTATACCTTATTTTAGGAATCGAAGCACGTGGCCAGTCAGACCACCGAAGCAGTAACCGTGACATACAGACTTAAACTACAGACTCTACTCATCGAACACACTCAAGCAAACTAACATTCCCTTGCTATTCTCTCCTCTCTTCTCACTACTTTCTTTTTTTATCATTTCTTCTTTACTCTTCTCTCTACTTTTTTTCTTTTCTCTTTTCCCTTTCTTTTTAATGTATTTTCTCTTTTCTCCCTTCCTACCCCTACCATATACCTTCCCCTTTCCCTGCTTTAGAAATCCAACTACCCCCTCACCCCTCATTCCCATCCAGACTTCCCACTGTATTAACACTCTTCACCCTCAGTCCTTAATCGATTAGGCATCAAGATTGACCTCCTACCCCAATGAACCAGTACCCAGTACCCAAACGAAGAGACACCCAGTCAAACCCACACTTTGTCTCCTGCAAGAAAAGGCAGCTAACTCCCCTGTGGACCCATGCTGCGGCCGGCCCTCCCTACCATCTTCCCCTAATGTGGACTGTTACTTGAAACCGGACTTAGTTCCAAAAGTAGCCCCAATACGAGAACTCTTCCCAAGACCACCGTGCTGCAAATCTTTTGCCAATCTGAAGAAGGTCAGGGGGTGTGATGGAAAGGTGCCTGGGAACCCACACACTACAAGAAAAACCCAAAAGACAATGGGAAAACCTGTACTCCCAACATAAACATAAGATCTGTATTATACCTCCTCTTTATCTGCCTTTCCTCAAATGTAAGGTAGTCTTTTGCATCACTTGGTCCTTTAAATACTCCGTTAATTCATTTTTTAATTGTCTGGTCTACATATACATATGTGAGCACATACATTTTTAATCCTATTTTTTAATCTTTTTTGGGTATGTGACCTATTTTTGTTTTCCTCTCTGTCCACCCCCAAATGCACCAACAACATAATGTAGCACCATTTTTCTCTGCAAAGGCACACTTAAAAAAGGGGAAATCTTACACATAAAAAAGAACTCTTATCTACTAGAGATAGGAACTCATAGTTGTTTACAATACAGGGATAACTCCTACCTTGAAAATATGTCATGTGGAATCAACTTAGACCTCAGGAGATTAGATCCCATCCTTCCAGCCTTGAACCCTGGATCCCAGTCACAGAAACGGCACAGTTCTTCACAACAGCTGCAGGAAACAAACTCCATCCGGGACAACCTTAATACTGCTGGAACACCAACGAGTGCCAGCTCTAAAACGATATCCTGACAAGGAGGAAAATGAGAACAACTTGACATAAGAGCAGATTATCCTACCTTACCAGCCATCGATAAGACAAAATCAGAAGACTTGTCACCCGCTGATAGGTCCAAAAACCAAGATCGCGATTTACAGATGACTGGCTGCTAGAACCATGACCAGACTGTATATATCTTGGGACCAATAAAAAAGCTCTAGTCTAGGGTTTGAGCTACGACCTGCACAACAACCATGATCCCCAGTTTTAAAGGTCTGGCAGAGACAACTGTAACGGAATGGGGCTTCTGGAAAAACAAGGAAAGGTGTTATCCTAGGTGCCATCCCAGGTTTAGTGCGAAGACCAAGACCACCAACCACAGAAGATGGATTAAAATGACACTGAGGGAACAGAACTTCTACAACCACAAAGACTGACTTCATAAGTCCCACCCCTGTAACTGTGCAGATACTGAGATCTCTAGATACAGAGGACTGACTGTATCACCCAGGACGAAGCAGAAGTCTTCCAAGCACCACAAATGCACCACTGGGAGAGTAAAGGATCATGAACAGAGTCTATAGTTGATCCCATGACAATATACTCCAAGGCTGGAGAAACCCCATATCTCTTAGGTCATGTGAATCGCTTTCGAATGACCCCAATATTTACTGTGCCTGGGCAGGAGGGAAAAAAACACACAAAACATTGTTTATTTTTCATATATTATTTTATCTTCATGTACTATTATTATTACTTTTATTTACCTATCTATTTTTGGTTGATTTCTTTGTTTTGGTGTGGTTATTGAAGTTGTTGCCCCCACTTATACTTATCTTTTTTGCTCCTCTTTTTTTTCTGGTTTTTGGGTAGCACCCAGCAGTGCTCAGGAGTTATGCCTGGCTCCAGGCTCAGAGATTGCTCCTGGCAGGCACGAGGAACCATATGGGGCGCCAAGACTCGAGCCGATGACCTCCTGTATGAAAGGCAAATGCCTTACCTCCATGCTATCTCTCCAGCCCCTTCTTTTTTCTCTTTATGTGCTCTGCCATGTTGCTTATCTCAAGACCATGGCATTTTTTGGTTGTTTGTTTGTTTTGTTTTGTTTTTGTGGTGCTTAGCGTTACTGTTGGAATCCTTAATAGATATTTGACACTTCTTTTCGTAGTGGTGGAGTGTTTCACCTTCTTTTTCTCCTTCGTCTCTCAAACCGATGACAAGAGCCTCTAGAAGAAATCTGCTTATTTTCGGCGTATTAGACTTTTACCCCAGTTTATTACTTTTCTCCTCTTCAAACAAAACCACATATTTCCCCCTCCCAATTAGAGGGGGAAATAAGGGATGCATCAGAACCAAACAGGTGCAAGACTACTAATAATAGGATAGGTACAGAGGGGACCACATATTCTAGCAGCTCTGGGGGTGAGGGAAGAGAATATGGGAGGTAGGACAAAAACGGAGAAGTAGGGAGGACAAACCGGTGATGGGAATCCCCCTGATTTTATGTAAATATGTACCTAAAATATTATTGTCAACAATATGTAAGCCACTATGATCAAAATAAAAATTATGTTAATATAAAAAAGTATAAAGCCCACAGGTCAGATGGGAAGGTTTTCCAGTTTCTAGGCAAATCATTATTGGTGAGGCTATACTTTGCTGAAAAAAGGCGTATAGGGTTAGATTGTCCATAAAACATTCTTAAAACCATCAGAATTTTCAAGTCTAGAATACTAATTCTTATGGTAATGAGCAATGTAGAAGGAGTCTAAACCATAATGTCTAACAGGTACTAGCATCCAGGTTCCTTTCCTAAAAGTAAACTGACATTATGGACATTATTATATAATAACAAACTAGCTTGAATTGAAAATAAATTGCAAAAACATACTCAATGAATGAGTACTGTAGCAAGAGTCTGTGGCATGCAGTTGCCTATTCCAATGACATCTATGGACATAAACATTAGGTTATATTAGCCAGCATAATTATATGGAAATGAGTAGATTAATATATTTTTCAGACACTAACATAATGAGCACTATATTTGGAGTCTAATATAATATAGCCCTGTATTGCAAAACTAGGTCAGCCAACCTATATCAGAACCACTGTGAACCAAAAGATTAAAGAATCATTATACCCATTAAAATTAAGACACTAACCCATTCTCATAATGAGCACTGTAGTGAGAGTCCTTGACTTCCAAACACATTCTGCACTTGTTTCTGTGAATATAAACATTAGAATATAGTTATAGATATCTAAAAAGAGCAGGTAACGGAACACTTGCTCAATCTAAAAAGCTGTATCTCATGTGCAGGTCTCTTTGAAGTATAAAATAGAATATAAACTTTTGTGTTTCTCCTCTTTCATTCAATTTCTTTCCTTCTCCCATTTAAACTCTTTGCCAACAGTGTTTGAGACAACTACCAGTTAGGCTATTGTGTTTTTTCATGCAGTTATTCTAAATACCACACATAATTGATATCATTATGTATTTGTTCTTATGGCTTACTTCATTTAGCATAATATCTTCTAGTGCAATCCATGTTGCTGCAATTGCATGACTGCCTCATTTCTTATAGGTACATAGTATTCCATTGTATAGATGTATCATATTTTCATGATCCATTCATCTGTTGTTGGGCATCTAGGTTGATTCCATGTTTTAGTTATTGTACTGACTGCTGCAATGAATAGCAATGTGCATAAATTATTTTGGATGAATATTTTCTGTTCTGGGGATAGACACCCAAAGGGGGGATTGCTGGGTCATATGGTGCTCCATAGAGGTTGGACCAGGCAGCATTCCCAGGAGCAGTAGATGAGAGTTTCTTTCTCACCCAATTCCTGCCAACAGAGATTGTTCTTAGTATTTTTTGATAATTGTCATCCTCACTGGTGTAAGATAATATGTCATTGTTGTCTTGATTTGGATTTTCCATATGATAAGTGATGATGCACATTTTTATGTGTCTGTTGGCCATCTGCTGGTTTTCAGAGAAGTGTTCATTTCTTCCCATTTTAATGAATTTTTTTAGGTTTTGTGGAGTTAACCTTTGTTTGTAGTTTGTATATCCTAGATATCAAAACTTTATTCAATGTGTTGAGTGCAAAAGTTTTCTCCCATTCAGTTAGCTGACATCTAATTTTAGTCCATGTTTCTTTTGCCATGCAGAAACATTTTGTTTGATGTAGTCCCTTTATATAAAATTGATGCTATAGTTCTTGCAATAGTTCTTGCATCCTATCACCGAAGACTTCTCTGAGCTCTAAGTCTTTGAGTGTTCTATATTTTTTCTCAATATACTTTGTGGATTTGTGTCTAATCTCAAAATTTTTAATCCACTTTGATTGACGTTTGGGTAAGGTGTGAAATATGGGTCAATCTTTACTTTCTTACAAGTGGTTTTCCCATTTTCCCAACAATTGGAATTTGTTGAAGAGACTTTCTTTATTCAATTTAAAATACTTGTCTCCTTTTTCAAAGATTAGTTGACCATATACTTGGGGGTTAGTCACTAGATTTTCTGTTCTGATCCATAGATCTAAAAATCTGTCCTTTTCCCCCAATACCATGATGTTTTGATCACTATGTACTATGGATTTGTAGTAGAGCTTCAAATTAGGTAAAGAGATCCCTCCAAGTTGCTTATTTTTAATATCCGAAGTCTTTTATAGTTGCACACATACTTTAAAATTGACTGTTCTAAGTACTTGAAGAATGTTCTCTGAATTTGAATAGGGATTACATTGAATATATATAATAGTTTAGATAAGATGGTCTTTTTGATATTGATTCTTCCAAGCAATGAGCATGGAATATTTCTCCATTTCCTTAGGTTTCTTAAGATTTTTTTCTGAAGAGTTTTGAAGTTTTTATGGTATAGGTCTCTCACCTCCCTTTTTTGTGAGTATTGCCATTTTTTGTCTATCTTGTTTATTCTTCCAAAAACAGCTCTTGGTCTATCAACTCTTTGTATTGTTTTCTTAGTTTCTATATCGTTGAATATTTGGTCTGAGTTTTATTATTTTTTATCATCTGCTTGTGTTTGGGTTCCTTTGCTGTTGATTTTCTAAATATTTAAGGTATGCATTAAGTTGTTGATTTTGTCTTTTTCTTCTTTCATAGAGTAGACATTTAATCCTATGAATTCCCCCCATAATTACTGCTTTTGTTGTGTCCCATTAATTTTGGCAATATATCCTCTTTGTCACTAAATAAGTACTTCATTATCAGTATATTTTCCAAGAGTCCTCGTGCCATATTTGTGGACCTGAAAAAAACAGCTGTTGACTCAGATTCCTGACAATAATTTCTTAGAGTAATGTGTTTTAAATTCATTTAATATGGTTGCAAGTAACTTTTTATTTTTTGATAGTCCAGCACTCTTCTAATGACAAACCATAGAAAGATGGTAATCCATTTTAACTGCTTAGTGAAGTTATAAAAATAGCCCTATTCCAGTTAATAGCAATGGGTTTATATATCATTTACAGAAAGGATCTCCCATTAGTATATACGAGATGCACAAGTTCATCTTCAAGTTTTATGTGACTTTGGCATGATAAACTTCTTTTTCATAAAGACTCTCAGTAGAAGTCCTTACTTTTTAATGCAGAAAATATGAAAAATAAAAATATGTCTACAAATTCCCACTGCTACTTTCTTCATATCCTAAATTCTTTGGTTATATTGCATTAGTTTACATAAAATTAATAGAATTTATTTTATGATAATTTATGAAATTCAAAATATTAAGATTCCATTGATTCATGTACTGGACTATGAAATGTACAATGATCAATCAAAATAGGCAGCAATATTACACTTTATGATATATGTTGCTCATGGTTTATTGATACAATTGAAAACCATATCAAATATCATGGGAAATGTTAAGATACAACAAAATTCAAGGGTAAATAACAAAATTAGTTTTATCCTAGATTATCCAATTCTTGTTACCAGGAATCTATAATATAGTATAATATTTCTTAACACGATTGAAAAACCAACAGTGATCGTAATAAATATTTTATGAAAACAGTATATTGTACCTAATACAGAACCAATTAATGTTAGTTTATTTCAATATTAGTGTTTAAAGTTTATGGTAAAATATTTACATTAAATAATTTATTAGGAAATATTATAATTTGTGTCAAGTTAGGTCTATGAAATGAAGTAGTAATCGAATAAAGCTAATATTGGTATTGGGAAACTTGTCTTGAATGGAAAAAATTAAGGTGAAATCTGTTTTATATTAATCCATGAACAGACAATTGAGATAAATTTAGTAATCAAGAATGAAAGTTGGAGTTCAGGAAGTCGCTGACTAGAGCGGGTGTAAGGCAGCCATTCAAGGGAACCTTGAGCTCCTGGGACAGGCCAGAGTGAGTGCAGGAGGTCACCAACTGGAGAACATAGGAAGAGCCAAATCTCAGCGAGCCCACCCAACAGACCTGTCTAGAATGACGCTCAGGGGGAGGACCCATCCCCACACCACAGGGGGCAAAAGCAGGCTTAACTTGGAAGGCACTGCACTCCAAGCCACACCAATAAAGGCAAAGAAATATGGGTAAATTGAGGAGAACCCTAACATCTGGAAATATGGATATAAACCCTAGCAAGTTTCCAAGTCCACCAAAATGCACAGATCCATTGGAAGGAGACTTAAAAGCAGCCATGAAGAATGAAATGGAAGCCTTAATTAAGGAAATTAAGGAAATGCTAGACACCGAATATAAGAAATCCATGGAGGAACAAATCAGCCAAATTAAAGAACTGTCAAAGAATACGAGAGATTCCATACAAAGGGAAATAAAGGAGTTAAAAAACGACATAATAAGCCATTTGAGCAGGATCACACAGTTGGAGAATCACAATGAAGAACTCGAAGAAAAACTGCAAACAAAAAACGACCAAGAAACCAGCAAGGAAATAAAAGGGAAAGCACTGGAAGGAAAAGTTCAGTATCTAATGAACAAGGACAAAAGAAATAACCTAAAAATTGTGGGTATACCAGAAGGGGAGTAAATAGGAAAAGGGGAAGAACAAGTAGTCAGGGAAATATTAACAGAAAATTTTCCCACCCTCTGGAAAAAATATTCAGTACAAATCCAGGAAGGAAGAAAGTCCCTAATAAAATAGACCCTAACAAACCAACACCAAGATATAGTAATCCAAATGGCAAAAAACAAAAACAAAAACAAAAAAACAAAGAGAAAGATGACTTCCTTAAAGCAATAAGGGAGAAAAAAACTCAAATACAAAGGAAGGAACATAAGAATCAAACCAGATCTCCCATTTGAAATAATTCAAGCAAGAAGACAGTGGAATGACATATTTAAACGACTGAATGAAAGAAACTTCCAACCTAGGGTCCAATATCGACCAAAACTCTCATTCATATGGGAGGGCAGAATAAAAACTTTCTCAAACAAAAACGAGCTTGCATTATTTGCACAAACAAAACCACTCCTAAATGACCTACTCAGAGACGAATTACACAATCCAAAACCACAATTGTAACTAAAACCACCCTACACAACAAAACTGCACAACAGTCCTCTATGTAAATAATCTCCCTAAATGTTAACGAACTAAACTCTCCCATTAAGAGACACATAGAGAACTGGATTAGAAAATATAAACCAGACTTCTGCTGCCTGCAAGAAACACACCTACAACTACAGAACAAGCACAGGCTCAGAATAAAAGGATGGGAATTAATTATTCAGGCTAAGAGAAAACAAAAAAGAGCAGGGACAGCCATTCTTATAACAGACCAAATTCCATTCAACCTCAAATATGTGATCAGGGAAAAATAGGGACACTACATACTGATCAGGGGAACACTAGATCAAGAAGTACTAACCCAGGTCAATATTTATGCACCTAAAGTAGAGCCAAGTAAATTTTTTGTGAGGCAACTACTTGAAAACCTGAAGAAACACATGAAGGGAATGTGATAATTGTAGGAGATATCAATACTCCACTATCAACACTGGATAGATCTACCAAACAGAAAAACAGCAAAGAAATAAGAGCCCTAAATGAAAAATTAGATGATCTAGGGCTAATGACTTTTATAGGACCCTCCATCCCCAGAAAACAGAATACACATTTTTCTCAAGCCCACATGGAACACTCTGCAGAATAGACCATGTCCTAGGATAAATCAAACCTATATAAGATCATAAATGTAAGAATAATTAGAAGAACCCTATCAGATCACTACGCAACAAAGGTCAAAATTGACTTCAAGAAGAAGCAATGGAGAAAAACTAATACCTGGAGATTAAACAACATGCTGCTCAACAACAGCTGGATCAAAGAACAACTCAAGGAACAAATAAAAAGATTCCTTGAGACAAATGATAATGAAGAGAAAACTTGTCAAAATTTGTGGGACACAGCAAAAGCAGTAATTATGGGGAAACTCATAGCAATACAGGCATATGTCAAGAAACAGGAAAATGACAAAACCAACAGTTTAAAGGATCATCTCAAGGAATTGGAACAACAGTAGCAAAGAAATCCAACCACAACCAGAAGGCAAGAAATAATAAAAACCAGAGCAGAAATAAACAACATAAAAACTAAGAAAACAATACAAAAAATCAATGAGACCAGGAGTTGTTTTTTTGAAAAAAAAAAAAAAAAACAAGATAGACAAACCGCTGGCATAACTCACCAAAACAGAGGGAAACACGCAAATCAGTAGGATCACAAATGAAAGGGGAGAGATTACAGCACAACCCCAAGAAATACAACATATATGAGATCATATTATGAACAACTATACTCAGTTAGGCTAGAGAACACAGTAGAAATTGACAGATTCCTGGAATAAATACCATCATCTAAGACTGGATAAGGAAGACCTAGAAAGCCTAAACAGACCAATCACCTCAGAGGAAATAGAAGATGTCATTAAGAAACTCCCTAAGAACCAAAGTCCAGGTCCAGATGGATTTACAGGCAAATTATCGAACATTCCAAGAAGACTTACTACCACTTTTCCACAGGCTCTTCCAAACCATCAAAGAAACAGGAATCCTCCCCAACATCTTTTATGAGGCCAATATCACACTCATTCCCAAAGATGGCAAAGACAACACCAAGAAAGAAAACTACAGACCAATCTCACTAATGAACATAGATGCAAAGATTCTAAACAAAATTTTAGCAAACCGAATCCAGCACTTTATCAAAAAGATCATACATCTTGACCTCGTGGGTTTCATCCCAGGAATGCAAGGCAGGTTCAACACATGCAAATCAATCAACATTATACATCACATCAACAACAAGAAAGACAAAAACAAATGAGCATATCAGT